>NC_048894.1:90445762-90509120 GCF_011077185.1 Oxyura jamaicensis | reverse complement strand
AAAAAAAAAAAAAAAAAAAAAAAAAAAAAAAAAAAAAAAAACACTCTTTCTGAAGCAATTAAAAATGCCTGCCCAACCTGCTAGGCAAGCAATGTGACTGTGACACCTCCTCCTCCTCCTGAAGATGGACATTAGACCCTGCCCACCTCTGGGCAAAAGGTGGACATAAGGGAAAGAAGAAAAGCAGCCCTGTGTTTCTTTGATATTATCCTTTATTCTTGGGAGTTTTTCTCTTTTCTTTGCCATGTTCATGTTATCAGATTCATTTATTTTACCGTTCCTTCCATTTTTAATATCATTGTACCTCCAAATGTCCCCTCCAAATCTCCATGTTTCAGGACAATGAGAAGGGGCCGGCCCTTTTCCTGCTGTGACCTGTCTTATTAGACAACCCTGCTGCTTGATGAGTGGAGGACCAGGTTTCACACTGGCTGTGGGGTTCTCATCAGATGCTAATTGAGATTTGTAAAATTATACATTAGCTGGTAGTTGAGATCTATAATTGCACTATTAATTATGCCTGCTTAGAAAAAGGCTGTAGAAAGATTCAAGCCAAAAAGCCACATGCAGACCATTGTCCTTGGTACCATGAACATTAGCTCTGCCACACATCAGCCTTTAGGGTGCACTTTTCCTGGGACTGGACCTGAAGTCTACTCACAAACACCAGCAGCCCAGTTACCCTTCTGTAAGGACGTAGCCCCACTGTGGAGAGCTTAGTGCTGGTGTCTCACAGGTGGCAGTTGGTTGCTGTACTCTGCAGGAAGGTTACTTGTGACCTGCGCTATAGCTGCCTCCCTTTTCACCCTTTCCCCAAAGCCAGCAGCAGAATCAGCCAGGGAGGGAGTTCTTCTGACGCTTGCTTTGCATCTGACAGGTGGAGGTGTTGTCCATGGGCAGCCCTCAGCCCTCCCACTTGGCTGGGCAGAGCTCCAGTTTGGGATGGCTGCCAGGCTTATCTTATCTGTGGAGGTTTTTTAGCCTGAGGACAGGCCTCAAGGGACATTGGTCATGAGAGAGTGGGATTTTTTGGGGTCTGACATTTTACCAGAGGAGGCCATGGCACTCTGGGTTCCCTTTCTTGGTTTCATGTAAACAATTCTGTAGTCTGTGTAGATGTGCCTCCACGCAGTTGTAGGTATGCTTTAGGAACTGCATAAACACCTCAGCTAAACATTTTATCTTGGAAAGTGGGGAGTTACCTCACTGCAAGATGGAGATGGCCCTTGTTATGTAGCTGGATAAGAAACAATTTTCCAGAGAGCTACATCTCTGTTCTAGATTGTCACTGGCTATGCTCCTATCTGAGTTATCTGAAGCCTCTAAAATAAGATTTTTTTTTGGTTCAAGATGCTTGAAAATTTCAGAATTTTCACCCATATGAAGAATTTAAATTTTCATGAGCGGGCCAGAGAAAGAGTAAAGTGCATGTTTAGTTCCAGAGTTCAAGGGAAGGGCCATGTGTGAGAGGCCACAGCAGGACATTCAGAAAGAGCAGGTAGAAGCAGAGGGATCTGAGCACTAGCTAACACTATGCACAGTCGCAATTCTTCTGTCACCCTTGGAAATTAAAATATCACTTTTTTTTTTCACCATGCCTATGTAGGTGTTTCACAGAAAGTATATGACTGGCCAATAGGGCTGGGCACGTTCATCCAAAACACAAGTTTAGAATAAGCTGTTTTTTTTCCAAATAATTTGTGCATAAACAAGTAAACTCTAAAAAGCAAGCAAGTTTTTTTATTTATTTATTTTTATTTTTTGTTGTTGTTGTTGTTTTTTGGTTTTTGGGTTTTTTTTTGACCTGAGAGTTGTGAGAGTTGAGCCATCCTCCCACAGCAAAGGAAGGCTCTTGGTAAAATCCTGCTTGGGAGCCCAGCCGCTCCTAATATTAGCTTGCTCCATTATGCAAATGCACCCCTGGTGTTCCCACACTCTGGGCAGGTAACAAGCCCAGCTTCCCAGCGCGTCCCACAGCTGCATCCAGCCCTTGCTACCAGTTAAGACAGGATCACAGTGACCAACATTTGTCCCCACTTCAGTTCTGACTTCTTTTTGGTAGCTTCAGTGGCTGGGTATACTTTTTGTGGATCTCATGCTCTGTGCCTGAGAGTCTCTCTACTCCAGCATTTAAATGCAATGTAACACTAATTGCTGAGAATACACAACATCAGCTGCAAACATTTACGAGACGGTGAATGCGAGATTTTCATCGTAATGCCTTTATCTCAATGTCTACATGTAAATGTAATTCAGTAACTTTCTGTTTACCTTTTCTGGATAACTGTATAAACCTGCTCAGCAGTTTGAAAGACACTGAAAAACCACAAACCACTGTTTTTTTGATTTATAATTTCATCTCCCAGCAAAGCCTATGAAGGCATGAGAGTTCCTGATGAAAAGGAAGCAGTTCATTTCTCTGCATTCAAGGGACATACCAGAAGCGTACCAAAATCCTTTTTCCACTCATTTCAAACAAAGTATATTGTCTCCAGTTCTCCATGAAGCAGGATCCCTGCCTGAACAGACATGAGTTAGGAGCCCCTAATTGGTGGCTTGATGGTCGTGGGCTAAGTTTGGCACACCAAGTGCCCAGGCTGAGACGGTAGCACAGTCTTATACACTTTCCAAGGATCAGATCACTTGCCAAACAGAGTTGAGTTCCCCCTTTCCTTCCTAAGTCTCCTTGAAAAGCCCCCTCACCTCCTCAGATGGCAGGAGGGAAGCAGCCAGTGACCCCCACTCCATCCCCAGCCCCTTTCTCAGCAAGGCAGCTAGAAATCTTTACTACCGTTCACCAATCTCCTGTATTGCTCCATGCCGAGCAACCTTGATGGACAAAAGTTTACAGCCCAGGCGATCTTCCCATTTCATTTTGTTCATCTGTGATGATGAGAATACTTAAATACCTAAACAGAGAATACTTATGGTTGCCTGCTTGCTAACACAATTTTTTACGCCTGTCTCCAAAGATGCAAACATGGGAATCGAACATCTGCTGCGCTTTCAACAGAAGGGATTACAGCGAAGTACGGCTACTAACATTTTCTTTATTTCTGGCTTGGATTTTTTTACTTAATTGCTAAAGAGGTTTAGCACAATGATCTTACACACAATATAAAAGACCTTATATTTAAATAGGTTTACAATTATTTTCACTATATATTAATAATTTGGATGACACATGCCTTATTCTTTCATGACTTGCCAGGGCAAAAAATCCTGTCTAGCCCAGCAAGCTTCTCTCTGCATGGCTTCACACCAGGGAACAAGAAAGGAATTCTCTTTGACTCTCCAAAAGCTTCACCTAAAGCCACCAAGTGACTTTGCCATGTCTGGAATCGGTCCCACCCAACAGCATTTAAAGACAGATGCTTTCTGTGCTGCAGTGTCAGAGGAGTTTCTATGTTCAAACTTGCAGAGGAGTCAGGCCACTGTATCTGAAATGCATCTGTGCCTGGTCAGCTGAGTTCAGGTGTAGCTGAGAGCATGCAAAAAACTTTGGAGATGGTACCTATTGGTGTTATTGTTCTAGTGACAAATAAAGGTGTGAGAGTTGGATTTGTTTGTTTCAGGAAGAATTCTCTTTATTAGTCTCATTTGCTTCTAAAGTGACTTAACGTTTAGACAAGTTTCTTGTGTGCTCTAATTTGGACTGTATTTAAAGGAAATTTAGGTAAACAAAGTAGTTGCTTCTGTCTCTTCAGCAATATAAGATCAAGCTTTCTTATAACAATAATATAAAAATGTTTTAGTATAATTAAGTATTGGGACACATAGAAAAGACACCTATTCCTTTCATTACCTTTTGAATTATTATTTTTTAACTTGTCCTGATGAAGATGTGGTACTCAGCACTTTGCTGTTAGGTCATTATTCAACCATGTCTTCTAAGCAGAATCAGTAGTTCATCAAATACCTTTCCATATTTGTTTTTTGGAGAAAACACATCTTTCTGCATCACTGACTTTTGAGAGATGAGAAAAATAAATTATTTTCCCTGCGTGCTTGGGACTCACTGCTTTTGTTTGAAATTTTTCCAATAAAAATTTTGTTCCAGTAATGTAAGGAGGATCTTTCTGATCCTTCTCCATGCTCCAGCCTGTCTACATTGCCTTCATTTTTTATTTTTTTTTATTTTTATTTTTTGGAAAGGACTTCTGCAAACCTGCCAAAAGTTTTGCCCATTGACTCTACCTGGTCAGTTGCCACTAGCATGGGAAAATCTCAGGAGAAGGACAAGACCCTTCCTGTGAACAGAATTCTTCCCTACCCTCAGCAGCATCATGGTTGTTTCTGTGGTCTAAGCACCTCTTTGCTTTACATTGCCATCAATTAACAGAGGGTCTAAAGAGAATGAAATACTGTTAAATCAAAATGAGTTTATCTGACAAGAGAAAGAAAGCAGGTTTGGAAGAACATGAAGGCGTCCTGATGCCTTCATGGCAAGAAGATATGGGAAATTGTGCACATGGGGCAGTAGGAACAGAAGAAGGTTGGGCAAGAAGCAACCTCTGTTGACATTATAGGCACACATCAATATGTGATGAGGGAAGGGAAAGGAAGGAGAAGAGAAGGATTCAGAAAAGATTTCCTTCAGCTGGAGCTGTGCTTTTTATTAAATCTCTCTATATATATCAATGTAGGAAAACAGCTGTCAGAAAGCTAAAGTGATCAAGTAGCTGTTAAGTCATTTAACATCTTGAAAATATTTTTCCCCTCCGGGTCTTATATTAAAAAGAGATACTGCTCTCCAATCCTACTGAGGATAGTTCTACTGTAAAATAAACTTGGATTTGTGTCTTACAATCACCCTCGGAATCTAAAGCCGATATACACCCGGGAGAGGACTGTGTGTTTCCCCATCTGTATGCCACACGACAGAAATGAAAAGCCATGGGCTGAATCAGTGATTCAGTCCTTGTTAGACTTTCCTCTTTTGAACATCAATGTAGGTTTCCCTCGTGGTGCAGATACTTGTTCAGTGGGAAGTTGATCGTGTTATTTTCTTCATTTTATACTCAGGTCATTAAACAGATATAGAATACATTTTAATTAAAATATTTTAAGTATTCTAAAATGAGCTGTTTGCTGTCTAGGAGAATGCACTTAATATAAACCAAGAGTGACAGAATGCTTCTACCTTGTGAAGCAGCTTTTTGATAATTCAACCTTTTGGCTCCATATCCCTGGCATCTCAGGAAAACCTGTGATAACTAATGCAAGTTTAAAAATTTGAAATAAAAAATTTGTTTTGGTTTGTGTGTGTGTTTAAACTATCAGCACTGACAGTTCTGTCCTTCAGTCCTGACTTTTTCTTCCTATTTTCTTGTCATCGTTCTCTTAGCACTACTTACTCTTCTTCCCTCTGTTTTTCATTTATTGACTAATTTGCCTCTAGCAGGGTCCTCCTCTGGCAACTGCCCTGTCCTCTTTCTGCCCCTTTGTTCTCTGCCTCTCTGAAACAATCCAAGAGATGAAGAGCCTGAGTCTCCGTATGAGGAGATGATATGCTTTCTGCTGCCAGCCAAGTGTCCTGCCTGTGGAGAAAAAACTCTCAAGCATCTGACTTAAGCTTCTTTTAATTACCTAAATCTAATGCGACGCTTACTCATTATAACTTTTACCTTTGTTTTATTTCTAGGATGATTTTCAATGCAAATTGAAGGTTTCCAGTGGTTTTCACAACGGATTCATTGCCCCATCACAACTAAACAAAGTAGCATTCAGCACTGCTATGTCAGTCAAAGGATCTTTGTTGAAAAAATTAGATATTGATTCCTGCAAATCACAACAAGCCGTGGATATCTCTTTCAGTGTTGATATAATTAAAAGACATAATTGTGGTTAAAAATATTTCAAGGAGACATTAGTGTTTCAGCATATGATGTTTGTTTATAGGTAATATTCTGAGTGATATCTTCATGGCTCCCCTAAGAGTAAAATAAAAACAGTTAATCCCTGGAAAGATGCCTCTCTTTTTTATTATTATTATTTTTTCAGCTGCACATCTGATACCTCTGTGATTTAACATAGCATTGAAAATTTTTTCTTTCATGCTTTAAACCTAGGTTTGAATATAAATATTTTCTATGACCTGAGGTCAGTACAAACCTGATAAAATCCTCACTAAAGGAAAGGAGCACATCTGGAATAGGACTTAATAAGTAATATTGAACCTCCTTAGTAGATGGATGGGAGGCACTGCATTTTCTTTCTGTAGATATTCTAAGGAAAAAATTTTGCTCTTACATCTTTACAAACATCTCTGGATATGCTACAACAGCTCTTTACGTAGATGCACTTATTCTGGAATGAGTTGCTTTTTTATTTATTGTGACAGTAAAAAAGATTTTTTCCTCAGAATATATGGATTACAAGAACAGCAATAAATGCTGAAATACATGCCTAGTGTAACACTGTACACTGTATGTATACTGAAGCATTATTCCAAATGGGGAAATTTGAATTTATTTCCTTATGTGGTTCTTTTGTAACACTTGGAGGAGGTGGTTGATATATTATAAAGGAAAGCCCTGACTATCTATGACCATGTGGTACCTCTTGCAGGAATACATCTACTAGCCCTGGCATCATGGCCATATGATTTGCATAATAACTTTCTGCCTATGTAAAATTGTATTTCCACTACAATTGTAAGGGAGATTCTTGGTGTTTTTCTCTGCTGTTAAACAGCTGCTGCATTTCAGGCTTGGTGAAATAGTTCTACGTATAATTTTCTTTCCTTTTTTTTTTTTTTCTTTTCCTTCATGGAACTGTGTTGGGATTTGTCTAGCTGAAAGATAGCATAAAATGCAAATTATCCTTAGCCATGTAGCTCAGAATTACCTTTGCATTTTATTCTTTATTTGTATCTATATATAGAGCATTCCTGAAAGATGGTGAAATTAGGTTTGCTCATACAGCTGACCTGCTTTTAGGGAAAGCAAACATACGACTGCCACGTGCTACATGAATGTCATAATCCAATGAATGTTCATGCTGAAAGATATCCCCTTTAATAATTCTTTTTTTGACAAAATAATTTCATTTAATTTATATGTTTATAAAACAAAACAAATTAATGTCCAAAAGTCTATGTGAACATATGTCACACTGTCTCAAGTTTCTTTTTCCCCTAGTTTTATTAACATAGACATAAATTTACAGCAATACTTGCACTTTGAGTCGTTCCATGCAAGTTTCCTTTAATAATGACTGTAACAAAATATATTCTGGCAGAAACCTGCAAAATATAAGCCTGCTTAAGTTAGTAAAAATATAAAATTTATTCAAAACCAAAGAAAGAGAAACTCTAGCTGCACACAAATTAAATTTAGAGCACTCCCTTGCAGATGGTTAAAGCTGGCAGGCCGGGAAAAATCCATGAATGTGACTGCAGTGGCAGAAGGTAAAATGAGCAAGAGGTCTCTACTTCCAAGACAGAGCACACATACCCACTGCAGGAGAACTCGCTCCACGGGACTGTGCTCACCATCCCCAGTAAGTGGCTGCCTCTGTTACGAAGATTTTAAAAAGCAGTCAGAAAAGACTTGAATAAAAATAAAAATCCGAATGAAAGGGATAGAATCAAGCACTTACAACACTGCATTTTTTTTTCTTTAGATATTGAGCCATGGCTAGCAGGTGTCACCCATGGTCACAGATCCCTCATCTTGCTGCCACTACACAAATGCCAGTGAGGATTTTGATGAATACTCTCCCAGTCGCATGTGGGCTAGCATAATAGCAAAACATATTGACAAGGAGGGTTAATTGCAGGGAATGCTGCCAGAACTGCCACACCAGTCAGTACAAATGGTTCACCCAGGTCATTACCTTTCTGTGACAGGGATCGGGTCGTGACTACCAGGAGAGACTGGAGAACTCCGTGGGAGGCAGATGTTGCCGTGAAGGGCTATTTGGGCAAAAATTTAAAAGCAGTGCACGTAACTACAGCACGGCCAACGACCAGAGAAGGATCCACAAGTTTCTGCTTGTGTCTCTCATTGGAAAGCGAGCGAGCAGCAGTCGCTCTGAGGAGGGACGGCAAACCACACCAGCTTAGGGCTTGCCCAGCTGAAAATGAAGGGAAGGGAAGGGAGTTTATTGTGTCTATTGTGGACTGGGCACATCAGCAGCCAGAGACCAGGAACTTTCCCTGCTTTTCTCGCAGCTGGGTGCCAGGAGTGCCCGGTCGGACCCTCCACGACGTCCTCCCGTGTACGGAAGGAACACAAAAAGGGCTGCAGCAGCAGGAGGAGCTGTCAGCCAACACTGCCAAGCCTCGGTCCCCTCAGCGCCCCGGGGCAGCCGCAGGTGAGCCGGGGGCGCCCCCGCCCCGCCGCCGCTGCCCGGTCCCCTTCCCTCCCCTCAGGGGCGGCGGCGAGGGGCAGCCACCGCGCAGGCGCCGCCCCAGCGTCCCAACGGCCGCGGCGGGGCAGTTGCCGGGCGAGCGGCGGCTCGGCTCGGCTCCCCTCACGGCGGGGCTCGGGCTGAGGCGGGACAGCGGCGGCGGGCGGCCCCCTCCCCTTCCCCGCCGCCACAGGTGGCCTCTCGCCGCCCGCCTCAGCGGCTCCCCCTGCCCGCGGCTCCCGTCCGCCCGCCCCGGCAGCAGCAGGAGGAGGAGGAGCACCGAACCGTGCCGTGCCGAGCCGAGCCGTGCCCGGGCGGCGCTGCAGAGGGCGGAGCGGGCTCCCGGCTCGGTGCTCCCGGCGGGCGGCGCTGCTGCGTCGCTGTGCGAGGGAGGCGCCGCGGGGCCGGGCGCCGGGCTGCGGGCACGGGGGTGTGAGCGGCCGGGCAGGGCGCCCCCAGGATGCTGCGGTTCCTGCGCAGGACCTTTGGCCGCCGCTCGATGCAGCGCTACGGGCGAGGGGCCGGCCGCGGAGCCGGCCGCGGGGGGCTCGGCGGCGAGGGGGACGAGCGGGACGGGGGGCTGCGAGGAGCCGCCGCCGCCGCCGTGGGCTCCGGAGGCTTTCCCTCGTCGCCGCACCCCGGGGGGGTCTCGCACGGCGCCGGAGCCCCCGTGCACATCCCCGCCGCCGGCGGCAGCAAGCCGGTGCTGCAGTGCCGCGTCCTGCTGCTGGACGGCACCGAGGTCAGCGTGGAGCTGCCGGTGAGTAGCGCGACCCCCGGCGCCCCTCCGTGCCCCTCCGCAGCCCCCACGGCCCCACGCCTCCTTCCCGGCCGAGCCCAGCCCCTGCCCCCGTTCCCGGTCCCCTGCACCTGGCGCCAGGGGCGGGGCACCCCCCCCCCCCCCCGGGGGGGGGTCCGGGGGTCCCCCCCCCCCCCAGTGTCTCAGCCCCACGGGGATGCTGCTGCGGCCTCTAGGAGCACCCCCCCCCCGCCCCCCAAGGCCTTTCGGGCTCCCCCCGGCTGCTCCCCGGTTTGCTGCGGGGCATGCGACAGGCGCCCGGGTGGGTTTTGTCCCCACCGTCGTGCCCGCAGCTCGCAAAGCTGTCCTCCGCTCGGCTGCCCCTTGCCCTGCCTCCTGACAAGCGGTGTTCCCATGGCAGGAGGGCGTGAGTCGGTCCTACCGGAAAAACAAACTTCGCTTCCAGCTAAAGGTTGCCAGCCCTTAAAGGTTGGGCTGCAGGAGCAGGTGGGAGAAGTTGCGAATAACTGTAAGCACCTGATCAGTCGCACGCTGCTTTTTTATCTCCGCCAGCGTGGGAGACTCATTTCGGAGCACCTCTTGAGTTGTGTGAGGTGCCTTTCGTGCTGGGTGTGTTGGTGTGATTTAACTGAACTGCGGAATTCAGCGACCCGATGCTTTCTGCTTAAAAGAAACCGAAGAGATGGAGTAACACTCTTACAAGTGAACGGGGGAGCATGCGAATAGAGCCACCTAGAGATACTTGCCACAGTCTCAGCCCTCCTTCCCTTGCAGACCACATCACACGCTTCCAGATACTGGAAATGCCCATGTCTTTCCCCTCTTCTCATCTCCTTCGCGACATGCTGTAGTCCTTTTAACATCTCAGCACAAGCCTTTTTTAGAAAGGACTTGAATGTTATCAGCATGCTGAGGATATACTTATAGAAGTCTATGTAGATAAGCTCAGTAAATACTTCATGTAAGGTTATAGTCGCCCTGATTTGTCAGGATTCAGCTATTGCTACAGAGCCTGTTCAAGGCAGCCTGTTAGTTTGAAACCACAGAAAATGAGGTAATGGTGGTCCTTGAGTACTGAACACAGGTGGAGGCATCTGCTTGGTCCAGTACAGGAGACACAGACTGCTTGCTTGATTTGTGATGTCCACACTAAGTCCCAGCTGTCAGTGAGGTTGGAGCAAGGTGCACACTTGGTGGTTGTGGCTCTTTATCCAGAGACAGGGGAAGAAGTTGTTTTATCCAAAAATCCTAGCCTGGTGGAGGACTCTGGGGTGCAAAACAACTAGCAGTGCCTTGAGGATTGAAAACAGCTCTGTTGAATTATATATCTGTTCCTCCTGCTTCTTCCCTTTCTTTCATAGAAAGTAACACCCACACTGACAGTCAGGAAAACAGAAAGAGGCGTTGCACCATTTATAGAAGTTGATCAGTAACGTTTCCCTGAGCTTTGAAGCACTAGTTGTTATGGGATTAGGGCCTGAAGCAGAGCGTGCTGTAATACGCAGAAGCTGTGGTACAGTACTGGTTAAGCTGAACGAGCTGGATAGTGTCTTTCCTATGAAATTGAGCATGGGAAAAAAAAAGTGCATGGTTGTTTCTCTCTGTTTCAGCTCAATTTTTTTGGAAAGGGGGCGAGTGTGGTTTCTTCATCATCATGGAGACCGCTTACCCGAGAAGTCAAGTATGTGGATAATTGCTGAGGACTTCACTGTGCTGCTGCTCGCAAGCGCTTATTTCAGTAGATCCTGGCATCTGTGAAATGTGCTCTACTACCTGTTAACGCTACACCCTGGTTGCCTTTCCAGCCGTAAAAGGCACACGCTGATACTAGGATGTGATACTTTTGTAACTAACACTTCTTAGGTTGCTATCTGAAACTTTGTAGGAATTAATTTAAAGGTTTGTTAGACCTTAAAAAGACTGCAGGGTCTGTGTGTTTGTATGGAGGAATGACACCACACATGACTGCTTGAAAATGTAGCTGGGTTTGCAGGGAGGAGTTCAGTTGTTTCTGTTTTGTATTCAAGCAAAGCTAAAACGCTGGGACTTTTGTCCTGGCTAGATGTATCAGGTTCTGCTCTGGCACCTGTGGGGGGGGGCTGGCGGCATTGCTGGGAAAACAACCCGTCCCTGGGTAGGCTGGTACTGTCTTTGGGGTTAACATTCACATCTATGCCACCTGCATTAGGAGCTGTACAGCTGGCGAGCTCGTGGCTGCTCCTGGTATAAACAGAAGCAGACATCTGCTGCCACCTGCGAGTCCTTCCTTAGCTCATTCTTCTGTGGGCTGCACAGGAGCATTGTGGCTGGAGTCGCCTTTCTTGTTTACCTGCATTTCCACTCCCACTTCCTTGTGGTATATCTGCACTTTGCTCTTTTTCACTGCTCATGCACAGGGCCTCCCCTGCCCTCGAACTGCTCCATCTGGTACCCTGCCCTCCTAAGATGCTGTGTGCTTTCACTTGTGGGTGTTCTCTGCCATTCCCGAGCTGGCTTCCTCCCCAGCTCTTCCCATACAAATGTAAACATGAAGTTGTTCCGTGGCTAACCCTGCACAATAGTTCCTGTACTCGGCTTCTCACGCGAAATTTCAAGGATTGCTTAACAGCAGTGGCTTTTTGGTCACTCTTAAGGCAAAACTAGTGTGCTTTGAAAGTATTCTCCCTAATCAGAATAAAGCACTGGGTGGCTTTTTAAATCCCACAGCTCCTCTGGGCCCTGTGTTGGATCTGAGATGCTTTTGAGGCTGCTCTGCCGTATGGACGTGAGCGGCAGCTTGCTCGTGCTGTTGCTGTGGGGTGATTGCCTGTGGGTGCGGTATGAAGGGCACCATTACTTCTTGTTGGCCTGACACCGCACGGCTGCGCATCCGAAATCCAGTTACCAGGACTCATGCAAAGAGAAAGGTGCTTACTTTAGAAACTCACACAGGCATCAGTGTCCTTCTTTTCACCACCGAGAACATACTTGGTATTTCTCGTTGCATGTTCATTTCTACAGGAGGCTGCTGTTTGTTTAGATCTTGTAACTCGGCTGTGGGAGATGGAAGGCCACTTGCTCCCTGCTGCTAACACAATCCTTCCCCTGTTTTGCTCGAGGACTCATGACTTCAATGAAAGAAGAACAGGTTGTAGACGGCACTATATTCTTATATAAAAAATACGGGGAAGGAGCATTGGCATTTATACGGTGATGATGATGCCTACTAGTTAATAACTAAATGGAAAAGTTCATAGATGACTCTAAGGTGAGGCCAAAAAAATCCCAAATTTGTGATGACTTTAAGACGTGGATGTTGGCATTTCTAAAAATTGAGCTTCTGTTTTTAATTCAGTGCATCTTGTGAAAGCTTAAAGGGAGGCTATGAAAGGTGACTCTTCAGTGAGATTGTCCAGAGTAGCAGGAATTGATGTTCTCTTTTTACTGCTGCTGAAAACAGTACTCCATGATAATATCTGGGGGAGAAGGGGACTGAACTCATAGTGTGTTCTTGGTTTTGCTTAATTAAGTGGGGTAAAAGAGGGAACAAATGATAAGCTTGCTCTACTGTAGAAATCCCCATCCTGCAAAGCAGATCTAGGAAACTTTACATTTTCTGCGACATGAAGCCACAGCAGTCAAAGTGCTGTCATAAATACTCCTTTCTAACAATGTCCTTGCCGTAATAAATTTCTGTGCTGCTGTGGATGTTGTTGCAAAGGTCTGTGTGATGTATTAAAAAGTAGGTGATGTTTAATGATTAAGTTAATGAACAAGTTAAATGTAACTCTTCAAATCTCTGACTTGTTTTCAGATGGATAGCTTTTGTATTATTTCTTTGCTTTCCTTTTGGTGTATCTGTTTTAGTAATTGTTTCGGCTGCTATGGAAACACTTCACGATAGGGATAGTAAATGTTTTCCAATAGCCTTTTTAAATCTCTGTAATCTTCTATGCGTTTTAGCCTTCTCTAGTTGGACTAACAAACATAACAAAATCTGTTAGCTGGCCTCTATGCGTAGATCAAAAATAAATGTTAAATTAACTTCTGAGTAATCATCTAAATCTTACAATTAATGGTCAGTATATTTGACTCGGAAACAGTGGTAAGTGTTGGAGAAGGGTACGACTTGATCTGTCTTTTATATCATATGCTATTTCCCAATGACATTTCAGGAATAAAAGCCCTAGACACTTAGATTCAAGACATTCTCTGGAGTCTCCTAACTGAGGATTTATCCACCACCCAAATATATATTTTATATCAAGTGGGGAACACTTTTTTTTTTATTAATTCTCTAAAGCTTTTTTCATTTGCAAAGATGATGATATACTTCTTTATGCTGAAGGTACCTTTCAACAACTTAAAATTAGAGTGCTTGCTGGAAAATGTTGAAAGCATATTTGCAGGACTGGAAAGGTCTTCTCGTTTTCGTGGACCATTGTGGGCACCAGCTCCTGTAATCCCCTCTGTAAACTGATCAAGCTTGGTTTTTAGAAGTGGCTGGGTATCTTCCTTCTGTCACTCACGCTGAAACACCTTTTCATTACATTAAAGCTCCGATCAAGTAACTGTAGCCAGAGCTTGACGTGTTGTCTTCTGGCAGTAGCCTTTAATTACCTTGTGCACATACCATATACTTTGACGTCTCACTGTGTATACTCGGTGTGTGGAAAACATTCATAGTAGGATTACATACTAAAAGTCAGGGACATGTGCAGCCCCAGAAATGTGGTGTACACGTGTGACTGCAGTAATGCCTCAGAAATGCATGATGTGTTCAGTTCTTGAGAGAGAGGAGGGAATTTGAGGCCCTTGGCAAGTTCACCAAACAGCCTCAGTAAATCTCCAGCAGATAACATACATTTCAGCAATGTGTAGTAAAACGGGGATGCGAGGAGCAGTGCTTTGTTTTGACGTATGTTAAATAAATATTGTTTGTGAGTGCCATTAGTTATTTATGGGAGCTAATACCATTCTTCAATGCAACACAGATAAGAGAACAGGATCGCTGTTGTAACGCGAAAGCTGACAGCCAGTGAGAGAAGCTCAGTGATGAGTCGTGTGCTGCAAGGACAGAAGGATGAGTACCTGGTACCAGTTCTGAGATGGAGAATTTCCTTTTGAAGAGGAGAGACTTTGAGAGGAGTCTTGGTTGTTTCATGCATTATTTTGGAAGTCCTTTTACAACAGATCAGAACACAGCTATGCTTAGGAAAGTTGTGTAAAATGTTAGTGTGGCTGGACCTCTTGCTGATTAACACATAAATGCCTTATAGTGGCAGCTGTTTGCACTGGGCTTCATTCACTGGGGAGACTCTGAAGGCCACTGTGGATCTGAATAAAGAAGGTCAATAAGAAGGTAACTTTCAGAACAGTTAGAAAATAGATGTTTATTTGCAAATAGCTTACATCTAATGTTTTTTTTCCCTGCATTTGTGTTCTTGACCAGATTGCCAGGTAGTGAACCTGTAGCTTCGAGCTCTTAGTAGTGGTGCTGAAAAGGAGAAAAAAGTCTGGGCATGTAAAAAGTCCCTACGAGGGAGGAAATAGGAGCAAAGTGACTTTGGAAGTGCAGGCCATACAAAGGAGTAAGCAGAGAACTCATTTGCAGGATGTAGTACAGGAAAAAACAGGCTCAGAATGGTTGAAGATCAGAGTTAGAGCTTGAGAGAGAAGTATAAAGTTGACAATTAAATACGTGATGCAGAGTGAAAATGAGAATGAGGTTGTTCTGGATATGGCCAAGAAGCAGCAACTCTTCAGCTGTGAGAAAGAAAACCTACACAATAAAAGCTGTAGTGTTTTCTCTCATGAGCTTAATGGGTTTGAATGGGAGCAATTTTATGTTCTGGGAAGCAGAAAGGTAAGAGTCCACAAGGAGAAGCTGTTCAGGGGCCAGGACATTGAAAGGAAAATTGTTTCTGGGCAGTACAGAAAACAAAAGACAGATGGGACAGATATTAACTGGGGGACCATCTCTCTACCACTGCTTTTCTGTCCATGCTTTTGTTCCTCATGTGCTTCTGTGTGCTTCTACTTGCAAGCCCGTATGTAAATCTTTTTTTTTTAAAAAAAAAAAACAAAAACAATCGGTTTTTGTTTAGTGCCTCTCCTCTAAGCATAGGTCCATTTTCTGTTCAGAGTTTTTCTTCTTGAATTCCCAACCATTTCCACCCACCCTTCTCCTTAACAGGCTCCTCACTGAGCAATTCTCTATACTTCATCTGTGGGTATCATCCATGTTACTAGCGTGATACTCACTGGATTTCCTTCCTAATAAGAACATACTTTGTTCCCCCCACATTCTCCCAATTTCCCAGTCTGTAACAGCAGTTTTGTTTGCATCCCAGCAGCAGCTACAGAAGCTGTGAACATTAACCATGGAGCATCTCTTCTGGGAGGGATGTAACAGAGCCCACATTAGAGGCTGGCTTCCTTCTGTTTGAGTGCTTAAACATCGTTCTGTGTCCTGTTTCCTCCTGACTGTTCGCATCATTCTGAGGCTCTCCTCAGTTGTCAGAAATCTAAAACTCTTCTGTCCTGGTCTTCCCCACAAAAATACATTTCTGCCGCTGTTGAAAGGGGTCTGAAGGTCTGTGGCTGGCTCAGCAGCTTATTTATTCAGCCAGCCCAACCAGCCAAGTACCCTGTCAGTGTATGGATGCTGTGGGTGGGCAATGGTCCTGAGCACTCACATCTGCGGAGCAGACATTAGAGGAACACCGGTAGCGATCAGTGAAACAGTTGATTCAAAGGTTAAACCTCCTCACTTAAGGTAGGGGAAAAAAAAAGGCATGGCTGCTTAGTAGGTTACAAAAATGAATGCAAAAAGTCATATGGTGGGGGAAGGAGGTCAACAGAAGAAAGGTGAAAGTATTTGTAGCTGAATTCATAGATGCTTCTCAAAGTAAAATGTAAGGAGAAGCATAAGTAACTTTTTATTTATGCGAGAACGATGAAGTCAACAACTGTTAACTGTGCATAGCGTTGCTGGGTTAGTGTTGTACGTTACATGAGAAACAGTAGTTTTTAGGGATGTTTTTCAATGCAGGCTATGGCAAATGCTCTTTTTTCTTTCGGCTTTAGAAATAAAAGCTTGGAAGCTAATGAAGTGTTCAGAGTAACCATCTGCTGTTCATTCGATGTGCTATTTCCATTTATTTCTATGTATCAATATAACTATGTCCTGGACCATTACCTGCGTTATGATGAGCTGATTTTGAAATATTTCTTGAAAGGCCAGATTCGGACACCATCTATGAAGCATGAAAAATACTGAGTTAATTTATCTTGGCTGCTTACGCTTTTGATCTATTCAGACTTGACTTTCCTTTACTGTCTTGTTAAGGAACCCTGGATAGTTTATCGAAGCAAATACCTATTGTCTCTTAAGTAGTATACTGACAAATGCATTGACTTGAGATGTTGTATTTTGTGATTTTCATATATGTGGTGCAATTTATATAATAAATAGAGACTGGAATGGAGGATCCTATTTAACGCATGTGAAATTTCACAAATAACTGCGCATAAATGTGTGCAGAGTCCAAGTGAACCTGGACTTGTATGAATACAGCGGTATCAAATACCCAATTAGAAAGAGCATTGTTTTATGACTTGGGGATTGTGACCTGTAATTAAATTATTGTAGGCTGCAGTGCCATTTCAAAGGTTGACTTATCCAAGCATAAATCCTGTTGTGGCTGTTAGAAAAATTGTGAAAAGCATTATTTTCATTGCAGCACTAGTAATTGATTGTATGTACTATTTCCTTCAGTGGTTTTTATCCATTTTGTATAAATATACAAATTAATACATTACAAAAACGTAGACTTGCAGGACTTTTGTAGTTTAGTAGTCCTGGCTTCCCATTTTTCCAGTTTAAATTTTTCAGTATGTGGAGTCTTGTATGTTATATATTAGACAATAAACAATAGGTGTTGAGCCTTAAAAATATCCCAAGCTACAGACAAATTCTTGTGTTAATATTGATGGACAAAATAAGCATGCTGGCTGCATCACACCTTTTTGGTTGGTGTTAAGTCTGAACAAAATTACATAATGTCCAAATATTACCTGCTTTGACTTTGCAAGTGACTATTTTCTACATTTTCTGAGGAAAGGGAACAGTTCTATTAAGTCTTCTCTTTCTCCCTTGTACCCATCCAGAATTGGTCACGGCTGTTTTCTGTCATTTAAATCTATTTCCTACCTTGTTAGTCATTCCCAAAACTGTGATACATGATTCAAAATTGAGGGCTTGCATTTATTTAAAAAGACCAAACCCGAGAAGTCCCATTTTTATAAGCAGAACTGAAATCTCCAGTGCTGTGTAGAATCATTGTGTTGCAACAAAGATCACCATTCAGCAGAGATGCAAATCCTCAGTATGTAGGTTTTATACTCAGGCTACTTACTGAGTAGGAATTCTTCCTGAATAACGAACTTTCCATGAGTGCTTTGCTTTGAGAAGTGATGAATGATGAGTTTATCTCCTTGAATTAAGCAAATTAGTAAAGAGTGATATTGTTAGTCTTAAAAATAGGTCATGTTGCAAGCGGGGACAGCACCCTGAAAGTGTACTGTGCAGTGGGCAGCATCCACTTGCCTTCTCTCACCTCGTGATCTTGGGGTGCTTATATATGTGTGTGTGTACAGGCTTGGGTGTCCTGCTGTGGCTCTGGGGAAGGGAAGAGCTGGTTTAACAGAGCAGCAACACAACTTGTTTGCTGTGCCCCAGACTTCTCTTCCCTCCCTCTTCCTGCTATTGCGTGTACTGGGCTTGGTTTAGTTTCTTTTTTTCCCAGCTGTTCATCCTGCATCCCTCTCTTTATTGCTGTTTTCTTATGTTATCAACATCCCCTTTCTCTGAGGAAAAGCATTCCCAGCCCTGCTTGGAGGCTGCTACTGAGTGTGCCAGTGGCACCTGCTGTACACCAATGCCCCCACACGCAGCTGCAGGGGCTGCTGATGTCCCGTATCTGCCTTGCACCATTCAGTCCATGCTCGGAGTGCTGCTCTTGGCCTCCGCTGACTTCAAGGTGTTAGTTTTGCTGGGGCTTCTGTTTGTTGGGGGACCTGCTTACTCAGCAGAGATCGCCGATACCTTTTAAAGGACAGTTAAGTTGTTCAGTGTTGGCTTTAGTGAGGTGCTTCTGCTGTGCCCTGGCTTCAGGCTGGGATAGCTGGATAGCTTAAGCTATCTTCTGCCTGTACATCTCCTCCATCTCCCTTCACCCACCTCTTATACCATGGTATTTCACAGTTGTTTTTTTTTCTGGTGGATGTGCTGTTGCAAAACTTGTAACAGCAAATCAAACTTACGGTTTCAGGTGTGAAAATGGGGGAGCTTTTTTTTGCACATCAAAACCCTTGTCATAGTACATGAGCCACTTGTTTCAAACAGTGTTTTTTTTTTAAAAAAAAAAAAAGTTGAGGGAAAAATGTTTCAGACTGTGGAGTTTTGTAAGTTCAGAAGCAGTCCTATGTTTCAGGAGTTCAGTATATAAGGAAATAATCCGCATGACAAATGTTTTTAAATTCTCTTAAATTCAGAATTAGAAACAAGTTGAGGTTATTCACTCTTTTACTTCTTTTTCTTCTTGAATCCTCTGAGCCAACCCCTCTTTTGTTGTTGTTGCTTAAAATTGCTTTCTTCCTGTGCAGCATGTTGATGTAAGATTTGCATTATAAATTTGTCCTATGGTAAAGCCTTTCTGATGCTTCATTTTGTGGCTTTAAAAAGTAAAGATGATTGCAAAATGTGGAGGGGGGAAGAGAAGTTTGAGCAGTTGTCTGTATATTAGCAAAAATAGGTTGAAGCTGATTACTGCATTTCTTGGATGGGAGTGCGAATAGAAAAATTCAATGCTGTGAAACAAGAACAAGTGTGTTTTGTTTGCCACTATTGAAATTTGCCAGCAGATGTTCTCATTTTACAGTTTGTGCTTGGATTTTGATGTATTTTCACATTATGGCCCAAAATATGGTGGGTGCTTAATTTGATCATAAAGTGTATTTTAAAAAGCAGCTTAGCTGGTTTGGTGAAGCTTTTGTCATTTCTTCAAGAATATGGTTGTGGCCAGGAAAGGGGACCTGATTTCTCCCCCTGTGTTTTAAGATGTTAGATACTGACTAATAGAAGAATTTCATCTTATGTTAGCAGAGAGAAGCAGTTCATCAGATATTTCCAGCATGATCAGTCTGAAAATTGTTACATGAGGAAAAATGATGTTTTTCTCATCAATGCAAAATGCTGTTAATCAAAAGCTTAGGTCAAAAAGACTTTTCCCTGTTGCTACTGTCAGTTTCATCTCATTTGTGTACTGGTAGGAGTGGGGAATTTTCTCAGTTGTTTCAGTAAGCTGAGGGCTTGTATCTTTCTAATAGGAAAAAATATTCTGAAGAGCTTCCGTTACTTCACTGCCTCTTTCGGTGGCTGTTCACGGGTGTGAAAATGGGCAGGCAGAAGTGCATGTGGTATCTGAAAGGATGGACCTCAAAATAAACTTTGTTTGTTTGGTTTTGGGGATTTCTGAGGCATCGTACTGTTTCCTGAAATTTTGAGTTCGTTCTTAATTTAAAGCAAACTAAGCTTGTAAGTAATAACCCAAATCTTCAGCAGGGTGTTCAGAAAAACTGTTTTGTGAGCTGTGAGGCAGACGAATGGCTAGCTTGTGAGGAAGATGTGGCAGTATTTAGCTGAAGAGCATCCGTTCCCCTTTGCTTGCTGACCTCGCCACCATGGGGCTGATGCTGTCAGGACCGGGAAGCCTGGCTGACTTGTGGCAGCTCCAGCAGTGCCGTTTGTCCCATCCCAAGGCCCAGCAAGTACAGGGAGGAAAATTTCTTAGCTATTGCTACCACAATGCTTCTGTCACCTTTTGTATTGTATCTCTCTCACCAGCTTTTTGTTGGATGCACATAACAAATTTTCTTTTAAAGCAAACTTCTTGCCTCTTGCATGCTTCAGATTTAAGCAGCATAGCAGTAGGCTTTAATTAAATGCTAAGTGGGGAATTTTGAGCAGTTTAAATGGTGACTACAATTCTTTATATGAGCCTTAGAAATTAGAAAACTGAAAACTTTTTTGTACCAGCCTGTAAAGTAGGGCAATAGTCTGCACTGGGGAGTTCATACAAGAGAGGTGGAGAATGAAGTTCTCTTGTTTCTGTGGGTTTTGTGCAAGTGAAAACACTGATTGAAATAAACTGCTAGGTGGTTGACTGACCCTGTGCCATCCAGCAGGAGTTTGTTGTGCTAAGAAACGTCCCCGCAGGCAAAATATTAATTCAGCACAGCTCCAAAGTGACAAAATGAGATCGCTGAGTCTGCTTCCAAGAGCGTCAACCCACTTTGCTTGAGAAGTATGTTCTGTAAAAGTCAGGTAACCCATCCTGCAGCAGAGATGTTAGTGGAAGCTCTTGGAGAGATGAACCAGGCAGTCAGTCAGCTGCTGGGTGCAGGGCTGGTAAGGAAATGTGTGCTCTGGAGTATACTTCTATTTCTGTCCTCTACACGGCCATAACCTGCAGTGCTAATAAACTTGGAGTGGTTTTATAGCTAAAGGATAGGTTATAAATGTGGAAACAGGCACCATAGTTACTGCTGGGAGGCGAGCATGCAGCTTGGTTTCAGATCTAAATGAATTTATGATGTTATTCAAAGCGACATCTGTATCTAAAAAGCCCTTGTGAGACTGGTTCCTGGTGGTAGGAAAAAAACAGCATTGATGTTTAAGGTAGCTAGGATTTATGGAACCTATTATTTTTGTACTTTTTGTATCTGAGTAAGTAGGTAGGAAGACTGTTTCCTTATGGCTTGACTAAATGAATGCATGCTTATATATACTAACAGGACCACGTTGCCCTTGCTTTTTGTTTTTACAAGCGATTATTTTTTTAAAAAGGAATCATGTTGGAAAGAAAGATTTGCAGAAAATCACTAATAAGATTATTCCTACCTGTTTCCATTGTTATTGCTATTTCCAACGGGGCCACCTCATCTGCTAAACAAAGAAAATTCACTTTGGATAAGTGGCTAGCAGAGGTTCCAGCTGTCTTTTGTTCTCATTTGTTCCTACTTTTAACGTCTTTTGTTAAGGCTGTTATGATGATGTTAAATGGAAGTTAACAGAGTGCTCTTCCTCAGTGTCCTTTGGAATATGGCTCTTTAAATTATATTGGGGAGTTAGCCATATGGATGGCTTGTAAAGGAATAGCTCTTGAACTGTAGATTTATTTCAGGTCAGAAAGGGTCATGAACACTTAATCTGTTTTCCTTCCCTGCTCAATCTCTAGAACTCCTTGCAAGGTGTTCCGATTGTCACTTTTTAGCAGCAACATCTCTCCTTAGATCTTATTAGTTTTTCTGCTTTTAAGAGTCTTTAAGGAGAAGCAGTTACTGCTTCATGTTGTATGTAGACTCTTCAGAATAGTGATGGGTCCTTTAATATATCTGATATTTTTATGGTCCCTGTTATCCCCTGGCTTAGTGTTTGAGCAGGCTTGTAATGAAGAGTCTTGGGACTATGGGAAAAATATTCTCCACATGAACGCACGTTGGTTTCATACACGAGTCACCTCTTAGTCCTATCTTTGACATTCTAAATAGATGAAAAGAAATGTTTCTTTCTAGATGTTTTTCAAACTCAAGATTTTTCTTGGTATCTTATTTGTGACTGTGCAGAATGTGCAGATGTGCTCAAATGCTCTGACATTTCAACAGAGCACAGTGGTGATGTTGTAATGGATGGTGAGAATTGTATAAAATGGCATTGCTCCTTACCTAATGCTGCTTGCTTCATTCAAGGTTCATGTTTACTTTCTTGGCTGTAGCACTCTGCTGCAAACTCATGGTCATTTGCTTTTCTGTTGTTTCACCAGAGGCCTTACAGTGCTGCTTAAATCCAGGGCGTTATCTTCAGCCAAAACTTCTGTTGGTGTCTGTGTGTCCTGTGACTTCACTGCATTAAGCTGCAGTGTTGTGATGCAATTCTGCATCCTCAAAAGATGCAAATCAGTCTGTGCAATCAGCAGGGCCCATCATCTCTTGCTGCTGTGCCAATTTTGTAAGTTCAGCAGGAGCCAACTAGTTAATTCTCTCCCAGGGAAGGCTGGTGTGTGTGAGCAGAACACCTCAGGATTGCACCGACAGTGCTGCTGGCTGAGTGCTTTCCTCCTTTCCCTTCCTAATTGTTTTAATTCCCCCCCCCCCCCCCCCTTTTTTTTAAATCCACCTTTTGTGGACTATACACATCTATTTTAGGAATGTTTGTTTCTGTCAGGTTATCTTGTAGGCTGTGCTTTGGGAATACAGGTGTTTCCTGAGCAATACAAGCTCAGAGTTCTTGGCTTCTTGTTCCCATCCTTGTGCTGCAGGCAGACAGCTGCCCTTTCAGCTGTTTGTGAGGCTGTGCTGAAAGCCAGGTCAGGGATCAGATCAGGTATGTTTTGCTCTAATAATATTTTTTTTTAAAAAAAAAAAAAGTGCTTTTACAGCATTGAATGTCAGAAACTGTTTTTGTTAAAGGTACCACGTAAGTAAGGGACTAAGCAGTAGAAGAAAAACCTGACAGAGGGCATGGGAGCTCTTCAAGGCAAGTGTTATAAAAGCCACTGTGTTGTTGCATTGAGGCTTGAGGGTATAAATAATCACTTTAGGAATGGTTCATTCATGTACTTAGTGCTCTTTTAGCTTGATCATGCGAGTGTTCCTCACCTGCCCTAGCAGCCAGCCAGATTAGGGTGAAGTGAACAAGAAATGCTGTGTTGCTGCAGCAGCGGGACTCGGTGATGGCAGTGGTAGCAAGTAACTTGAGCTAGTGCTGATCAGTGCCCAAGTCAGATGTCTTGCAGGAACCTATTATTCTAAGGCTCCTTATTGTCATTATTAAATAAATGTATAGTCTCATGGAGGAAGAAATTAGGCTTGTTTTATGAGACTTAATTTTTTTTTTGAACCCGTTGAGTAGTTTAAATTAGGCTGCTGTCATTTAATTTATTCTTGACTGGACCCAGCTGTCTCTAGTTTTTATTTTTTGGAATCTAATAGGGAGACAGAATTGATGAGAATAAAAAAGCTGATACTGAAATTAGAAAGATTCAGGGAACTTGAGAAACTTTTTTTTCTACACTCCACATGTGGAATTTCAAGCTGAACCAGGGCTGAAAATACTTTTTTTTGATGGTCATTTCTTGATGCTGATATCTTGTGATGGAGTACTACTCCTATACTCCATAGCCCTTTGAGACTGGCTGCAATTCTTAACCTATCAGCGATCCACAAAATTGAAGTGGTCTGAGTTTAATTGTAAAATTTTATTTGCGGATATTCCAGAAATGAGTCTCGTTGCCAGTACAGATAGTCACTATCAATTGTGAGAAGTAGAAATATACCAAATTTGAACTGAAATATCTAATTCCTGATTTTTTTTTTTTTTTTTTTTTTCAGTTTCTCACTTGGAATTTAAACTGTGTTTAACTTTATGGTGAATTTTCCAGATTAAAAATTCTCATACTTGTTGAAAGAAATTTGGCTTAAGAACATGATCTAAAACAATACTTTTTTTAAGAAGCAGGTAGAGCATTATTCATGTCTTGAAATCACAAATGGATGATTCTGAATTATGGTAAGAAAGTTCCAGTGGAAAATACGCTTTTTAGTTCCAAATCCACACGTTATATTAAACAGATTTAAACTGGAATTACAACTATTCTAAACAGTTGAATAAACACATTCTTTTTCTGAACACAATTTTGCTTTCTCTTTTTTTGGGGGGCGGGGCGGCAGGAGGAACCAATAAAATGTTTAAGAGTCCCCAGCTCTCCTGGTGCTTCCTACACGTGCCTCCATGCATCTGAGGTGAGGGGCACTACTGCACTGGAGTTCTCAGTGTGACACTGTGCAGCTGTAGGGTGATGGGGGTGAACTGGAGTTCCTGACCTGCAAAGACAAGGGTGAATGTATTAAACAGCTTTCTTGGGTGAAGGTTTCAAATTTAAGAATCATTTATTTAAGTTGTAGGCATTGGCGGCTTCTCTTGTGGTGCTGCCAAAGCTTCTTGGAGGTGTTTTACAGTCTGGGTAGTAAGGTGACAGTGTCTGTAATCCCCTCCTGGACAGCAAGATTTGAGGCTTTGATAAACAGCTGCAAAGCGATTACCCGGGATTGCCTGCTTGCCTCCAGCTGTCTTGCTTTGTGACTGAACTGGCAGAAGGATGTGCGCCTGTATCTTAGCCTGCCTGCTGAAGACCCAGATGAGATTAAACCATGAAGTACTGCACTGCAGTGTCTGAGGTAAAAGCGTGTTTCGTGCTGTGGAGGGGCGGTGATCTCTAGCAGCCTCCTGGGAGTCTGCGCTGAGTGCAGGGTACTGCTCTGTTCAACAGCTCCAGCAAGACTTGCCAGCCTGGGCCTCCACCTTTGCAAAAAGTCTATTCTCACAGCATGCTTCACTCATGAGGAGTCCCCACATCCTTTGTCCTGTGCTGCCGTGAGCTGACTGCTCAGCTGAGCAGCTCCACGCCTGTGGTGTGCCAGATGTCACAGGAGCCGAGCACCGTTCTGGCTCAGAGGAGCTGGCAACAGTGGTTACTTGCCCTGCTGACTTCTTGGTATGATTTTGGGCTGCTCATTCGGCATCCACAGGATTCTTCAGGGAATCTTGTCTGGGAGGCCTCTGCAAATGTACCTCAGGAGCAAATTCTGAGTTTTATACTAGTCAAAACAAGATCTCAAGCACTATCTCTTAGAGAAATGGGCTCTTTATCGGGCTGATAAACTAAAAAAACATAAGACATACTGTGTAGATGTCACAAAGCCTCCCAAGTAGCATGAGATTGAGGAAATTAGTTTAGCTGTAGTACCTTTTTATCTGGACTTTGTTCTAGAAGCAGAATTTCACCTTACTCAAATAACGGAGGTCGACTAAAGGTATTGCAGTGTTACAGTACAAAGTTCCTTTGCTTTAATGCTCTCTATTGCATTGGATTGAAGTGACTATCTAGTGAGAAACTTGTAGGGTGGAAAAGATGAGCTTTTCTTGTGGAACGCCCTATAAGCCGAAATGAAAAGCTTAAAGCTTTTTCCATGGAGCTGACCACAAAGAATTTGGTTAAGAACAGTGCGAAAGCTCAGACAAAGCTGATAGCTTACTAAAATATGATTCTATCTATACTGTGACCAATAGGTTATAGGTATTCTAAGTGTATATGGGTGACTTGTTAAAGCTATACACTTGTAATCACAGAAAGCTGAAACGTTTGTCATGAACTGTTCAAGTCCGTGGATGAAGTCCGGTTTGGTGCTGCCCTGCCCAAATGCTTGGTGCGTTGTAGGTTAACAGGGCGGAGGGCTGGGGGAAGGGAGGCTATTCCAAATTAAGTTCTCTGTTTGCTTTGAGATTTGATAAATGTTTTTGCTGATCTGGTGGGGGAGGAACTAAGTCCATCTGGTTTTGACCATGTGTATGCACTCATTTATGTTTATGAGTTGTCTAAACACACAAATTACTAGTTCATTCTGCCAGTAGAAAATAGGAAGCTTAAATGCAATACTCATATCTTGCGTATGACATAAATGCTGTAATATACGTTATTTACAAATTTACCGGTCTCAGTGAAGTACGTATGTGCTTCTAAATTGGCATTTGTCAGATTGGTTTTCACTCTCTAACTGCTAGATTCAGAGTCTGTAGTTTAGACATTGGTAGCATAAGGGCTGTCTGCATTTGGGGTAGTGATGATAAAGGAGTCCACTGTGCTGTTTGTGTTTACAACCTTGTTTATATACCTGTGTGTATGCACATAAACTTATATATGTAATAAGCATTACATAAACGTATTACATTTATAAACTTATATATGTAATTTGTAGTATCAGCATGTTAAAGGGTAGGGAACTGATTTACCTCAACAAAATCTCAGTGCACTTCTTGGTGGAACTGTATTGGCCCTCTTGTACTTGCAAAACCCATGCTAAAAGTGGTGTGTGCTAGGCCCTACAGAGTAGAAAAGTACAGTGGAATTCAGATTGATTCCAGTATTTTAATTTCATCATCTTTACATGCTTTTTCAAGGACAGTCTCAGTCTGAAAAGTTACATTCCTGTAAGTGCTGTGGCATTGCATGTTGTCAGTTGAATGTTATGTCGAAACACTAAGTTTACCAGAAATCTGGGAGGAGAAGCAAGCTTTTTTTTTCTTTTTTCTTTTTGGCCTTCTGTCCTTAAGCTGATCATCTTTTAAATTCAATCTGCTTCAAAAATTAAACTCAACCCAGTTCAAGCTAGACTTCATCCTTTTTTGATACTTTGAGCATGAAGTTGACACAGTAAATGATCATAGTATCATCTGAGTCTAAAATTTGCTATCAGCCTGACATGTAACCTGAACTGTTAACGGCTTTGTACGTGGTTAATAGATTGAACAGATTTCAAAGAATATGCTCAAAAGAAGGAATTTTGTATCATGCCCTTTCTCAAAATATCATTGAAATAGAGCAGCTTTTCAGGCTGGTCCACCATTTTTAATTTTCCTCATTGGTAAGGATGGGGGGTGGGGGTGTTATCACCACTTTTTATTTGTTGTAGTGTGATTTCTCATTCTTTCTCTTACCACGTGTTCCTGAGCAGTATTTAAAAGACATGGATGTTCCAGTCTTGATAAGTGTTTGCTGTGGCCATCTCCACAGCTTTCATGATGCTGATGTAAGAGCCAGCTATTTTAATCTGATAATCATTTGCATAAGCTTAACTCTGCTGGCTGATATATTCAAGACTATTAATGTGACCAGGCCAATAGATGGATTGTGTGCTCTTAGGTGAGCTCTGTTAGAGCCATGTCTTCCCCAGAGATTGTCCTCCTCACACCACAGTTCTGTGCTCTTCCTATTACATCCTCTGAATTTGAAATGCTCCCTGGGTCTGGTATGCCGAGCTCATAGCATAGGGTTTTCCATAGGGGACAGAAAGTCACCAAATTGCCTGTATGGTCACTTGGTAACTAAAGTGTGGTTCAGTCGGTCAAGTAGCAGAGACTTTTGTGATGGTTTGAACAGTTGGCACTTTATTGTGCAGAGTTCATCGAACATTGGGGAAGATTTGATGAGTTGCTCTGCTTAGGCCTTCTAGTGACTAAGACAGTGTCTTGAAGCTCAGTTTAAAAGAAAATTCAAAAGGTGGGTTAAACTGTTTTTTATAACCTTAGTGATATTTGGATTTAGTTAAATGGAATGTTAAGCATTAACACGTGAAAAGATTAATGGCAAAATACCGAAGTTAGAAACTGAACAGCTTATAGCAATCCATGTAAAGTGCTATGATGATTTGCATTTTTTCTAAACAAAGACGTACTCTTATAGTTTTTTCTAAAGGTAGCGATTGCATTAACTCTACTGGAAGCCTGTGCAATTTATTGCAATTTGTTTATAATAGTAAGAATGCTACAAACTGTGTGGCTCAGCATAGTCATTCTTCTTTTTCACATGAAGAATTTGCATGCTCACACAGCAGTCTTGACAGAAAAATGACATGCCTTCAACTTGCTCCATGACTTCAGGAGAAAAACAACCTAAGATTATCAAATGTGGATTTTCCCAAGCCGTAAGAATTTGGAAGTGTTTGCTAACTTGCGTAGAAAGAGGTGCAAATGTGAGATGATGGGATTCTGCAAGGCTTTTTCTTTTTAATGCATAAATGCTTGGTAAATTTGAATGAAATTACTTCTTTCCTCAGTGATCTTACGTTCCTGGAATGCAGTAACGTGGTGGTTTTGCTCTAATAATGCTGAAGTGCACCTGTTATTCTAATAAAACTTCATTATGTATGCTTTGTGACTATCTAATGATCTCTGTTTTGAGTTACCATGACTCATTTGGGGATGGGCTGTGATGACAAACCATACCCATGACACTTGACAATTTTTTGTTTTTTACGTTCTCTTCCTGAAGATGATGTGCTTTTCACGTGAATTTTTAATGACTGTTTCCTGACTTCCTATTTTAATTGTAGACTGGTGCATTCTGTACTTGCTTTGGGCAAAGGAAGCTCCAAGTACAGCTCTGGGACCTGAAGATATATGGAGTGATAAAAACTTATTTCTAAATCAGTAGAGGAATAAACTGGTAGCAGTACCTAGCACAGCGTTGGGCAAACTCTCATGTGAAAGCAAACCTGAGCTTGCAAAGGCAATAAATGATTTTTTAAAAATAAAGTGTTGCTTTCTGGCTTTGCAGCTTGCTTAGTTTGAAGAGATGTGGAAGAAGGAGGCTTGTGGTCAAAGGCAGACATGCATTCCCAAAACAAAAGGATTCTTCGATGGGGGTGGAGGAAAATGTGGCTGTTCTTAGGATAATCATCTCCTATGGTCAAGTAATAGTCTAGTAATTTCTGGTTGCCTTTGGTACAGAGATTCTGCAATAGACAGCCAGAGGACCTTTTCTTTGTATGAGTTGGGTTCAGCTGTCATGTTTGTACTTGTGATGTAGGCTTTTTTTGTTTTTCTTTAAAATTTTACTCTAACATTAGTTTTCAAGTCACAGTTGAAATACGGCTTCTGGAAGCTAACAAGAATAGAGCCTTTGCTGTGGAAGGTGTGGTGCAAAGGCTTGGAACCTTGTGTTAATTTTAAATGTCACATGAACGAAAGAGCATTAAAATGAGGGGAAGGACAAAGGCAATAAGAATGTGACTTTGTTGGCTGGCTGCAGCATGTGCACACCTTTAATAGCTCTGGATCACAAGCTCTCTGACAATGATCACCTCACTGTACTGCTGCCAGTGTCATAAAATGAAGCATGACTAGCGCTTCCTAACTAATCACACTGAATGTTACACTTTGCTAACAGCAAATGCTACAAGATGTACATCTGTAATGTATTTCAATCCTGATTTTTGCTTCACATCCACTGCCCCATATGCTAAACGTGAAGTTTTGTAACAAAGATCTTTCACAAGCACTTTCCTGGACTTTACATTTTACAAAGATATAGATTATGCTGTTATTTTGTTAATAAACTGAGATGACTGCTGTTTGTCTTCTGAAAAGAAGAATTCTGGCTGCCTAAAGTGAGCAAGAAGCAAAGTATTTGGTAGGGTGTGTTATCTGCATAAGATGATTACTTTAACAAATACATCTCTCCTAGAGTGATTTGGAAAAATAGTAGTAGCTTATCCAGAAAACACCAAACATTAAATGCTGTTATTTATATTGTCCATTTAGCATGAATGCCAATTTTCAGATAAAGGAAGTTGATGGGAACAGATTGAGGTCAACAGAGTTTGTTTTATTCCTGATGTTTAAGGGATTATGTTCTTTTAGTTCATGTTGTTACAAGGTTTTCATCAGGAAAATGTATCAAAGATGAAATGAATCAACATTATGAATTCTATTCAATCGCTACAACATCCTTCTTGGCTGCGTTATTTATGTATTCAATTCAAATGCTTGTTTACTTTGCACAGGTCTTCCAAAGTAATATATATATTGTTATATAGTAATTAAAACATAGCCCATTTAAAAGGTGCTATTAAACCTAAGGATGCTGGGCTGGGCTTGAGGAAGCCCTGTGTATGTGGTTGCTGGAGAAATTAGTCATTTGAATTGAGAATGAAGCCTCTATTGGAAGCAAGTGAAATAGGAAAGAAGTGATCCAGCTGTAGTATAAATGGGCCTTAGAAATGCCTATAAGGCCAGTGTTCATTCCTACCGAAAGCTTCAGATAGATGCTTATGACACTGGGAGAATGTTTAACTGTTGCACCATGGTTTTATTTTTCCCAGGGTTATGGGGTGAGGAGGTGGGAGACAGGGAAAAAGGTACATGAGGAAAGGTTGTGATGTGGTCCCTTAATTAAGGAATCTAAACAAGTTGATCTGGTTGCATGCTATCAGTCTCGATACTAATGAGTGGGATTTAGACTGCTTTTTAAATAGACTGATTGTGAAAGTGTGTCATTGCTGATGTTGGTGAATTCTAGTAGTTCGTCATGGGTATTTTTACTTTCTTGGATCCATTTTCAATGATATACACTTCGGAAATACTGAGGTCATATTCTTTTCACCCAGTAGCATCATGTACATAGCCTGATGCTGCCTCATTCCCCTCCTTGAAACCACATTTCAGATCCTATTTCATTGCTTGTCCCTGAGAGCAGTATGACTTCACAATGCTGTGCTTGAAACTCAGGAAGACACAACTAAAATTTCCAGACAGAACCAGAGCGAGATCAGTATTTCTGAGTTGATTGTGGTGCCAACAAGCTGGAACCTGCGTATTCTAGTGCTCCACCCTTGTCAGGAGGCAAGCAGGCAGTGCAAACAATATTTCAATAGGCCTTTCACCTGCACAGAGCAAACAAAGGTCTGGTGGACTGTCTTGGCAGATGATATTCAACTCCCCATAACGAATTTCTCTTCTGTAGTTCAGATTTGGTGTAGATCTGTTTCACTGTACAGGAAATGTCATGCTTTGTGCTCTAAAGCAGGTGTTAAGCTTCCGACTTTCTCACTCTTCTCTGCATCTGTTTTTTCATTTATTAGAGGGAGAAGGGACAGATTTGAGAAAGGAAAGAGTCAGTGCAAGTCTAGCAACCTACAGCATTTACATGCCCCTCAGATTCACTATCTCTGTTTTGGAAACAAGGTTCTTAAGAGAATAGACCAAGATGCTTCGCCATGCAACAGAAACCTTATGCAAAACTGTTATTGATACAAGTAGGTACCTTTCACCTGAGGTCATCCATTAAATGTCATTATTTCAGATTTTCTAGGCGGGAGTTTTATGCTAGCTCCTATTCCCATCTTGAGCAATTGTTTTGCCACTTTTACAGCCTATATAGTAAGCCATTTTTGAGCCTTGCAAATGTACTGTTCTCAGTTACTCCTTCTTGAAGGTTGCTCCCTGCAATCAGTTGTCTGAAGAGCTAGGAAAGCCTCTGTCTCCTTTAGCTGACTGGGTTAAGAAGATGTTGTGATCCTTCTGCCTCCTTTTCCTTCCCTCTCCAGTTGCTTAGCATGCTGGTTTTGTTTCAGTTAGACAAGAGTGCTAGTTGTACTCCTATTCTTCCCTGAGTCACTTCTAGGCCTGGGGTATATTTAGCTCCATTAGTTTTGTTGGTAGGAAAAAGCAAGAGCAAATGAGGACTTTGTTCCTCGTTTGTTTGAGGAGAATGCTAATATAGGTGATCTCTTCCATTTTGAAAAGAAGGCCTGGCAGCTTCTGTCTGCATTTAAAATTAAATAAATAAATAAATAAAAGGTGCAAAAAGCACACTGGATATCTGTAGGGCACTTGCTTCATGCTGGACGTTTCTTTCCTCAAAGGAATTTAGCAGTTGCTCAAATTTGGGAGCCCAGTTCTTTTCCTCATATTTAAGTGGCTAAAGGTAGCTAAGACCCAACATATTCTTATATTGCAGATTTTAAGATTTACTATTTGTTGCCACAAGTGGGATGGGAGTAGGCAGAATGTAAGGGAACAGATCTTACACAACCCATGGTTATTCGGACTGTGTGAGTTTTACTTGGCTTGCGTTCCTCTTCTGCCCCCGTTTTTTCAACGCAGTTGACACTGAGATGAGGCATTAGCAAGGGAAGTAAGACAGCAGAGACTAAGCTAACTTCACATACAATAACACACATCTGGGGTGATTGAAAAGCTCCAAGGTACGTGCTCTGCACAGGTGAGCACTCTCCATGGGCAATGCCAGTTAGATGCTGTATGACAAGTGTAAGATGCTTGCCTGGGAGAAGTGGAATCCAGAGAAATGTGATTTCTCTGTGGAAAGCCAGCTACTGAAGACAAGTAATGGTGTGGTAATTTTTTCTTGCATACAAAGTGGCACAAATTCTGCTGTTCCCAAAAGTGGGGAGCATGTCATGCAAGCAAGTGCTGAGGTGAGCGCAGATTTGGAACAGAGGGCACTGAAACCAGAATGAGGTTTGGATTCCCTTGTCTACTGTTTGCCTGCCTTCTGGTAGACATAGGAACTGCTAGGTAAACTTTGCTATTCTAACCCTGTCCCCAAAGCAGTTTGGTATACACCTTTTCATGTCATAATGCATTTCATGATAATTTTCTATCCAGAGTATAAAAGACACATAATGATTTTTATGCTAATTGTGATGTGGACTTGGTTTTATTTCATGGCCAAATGCTGGTTTATGCACACAGTCATGGAAAGCAAAAAAAATCACAGCACTGTCCACATAAAATAGATTTATCAGTTTATAACCTTGTCTGGTTGTCACCTTCTCTGGTCACCACAAATGGTGCCTTTGAGAAAAAAAAAAATAAAATAAAAATGATTTGCACAGGTACTAGGCTTGCCTGTGGTAATGAGATATGGTTTCAGAAGCTATGTATGTACTTAGCCTGAAAAATAGCAAGACCTGTCCTCTAAGCTGAAGATTTCTGGTGGTGTTCTAGTTCTGTCGTACTGTGACAGCCTGCTTTCTGTGTGTTCGTGTTATGATCTACTGTAAAGGAGGTAGTACAAACACTTCTGTCTCTATCCATATAAATAAAAGTTTGCTGAAACCTTCCAAAAGCGTTTGCAGTTTTTAGAGTGCATTCTTCAGCCCTGTTGCGTAACACAGGTATATGTGACTTGTTCAGTAGATGAATGAAAAGATTGATCTTCCTAACGGAATATTAATTATTGTTTCCTTGGACAAGCTGCTTAAATAGTTGTCTTTCCCTCCCCCTCAAAAAAGGCTGAATTAATGCATGCTTTCATACTAACCCTTAGGTATGGAATCTTAATTTCAGCTTGAACGAGACTGGAATGTTGTTTGTTCTTGTGCGCTCACGCATGTGTCAGTGTGCGTGCGTGTGTGCGATTTCAAGGCAGACATTTATGCTATGGCTATTACTGCTGACATCTGGTTTGATTCCTGTTCGTTCTCTTTTCTACTCCTCAATGACATATGTGCCAGGAGGGCTTGCTTATTTTTTAATGTAATTTTGAAGAAACTTAATTTTGGTGAATTTCTTGTCTTACTCAAAGATATTAAGAAGTTCCACTCTTGGAATAAAGGGCACTTATTCCACAGAAATATAAACATGTTGGTTTGAGTTTTGTAAATACAGTGAATCTTTTCCTGAAAGCTGGTAGCATTTGGTTGAAAGGCAGTTGAATAACACTTTTAGACTTTTGCTTATGAGATAGTCATTGAGCTAATTAAAAAGCCATAGAAAAGATGACATACTTAGCAGAGTAAAATAACTCTTTTCCCCAAAATAAACAGAAGGGCATGGAATACTTTTCTGCCAGTAAAGGTGCTAAAATCCCAAATAGTATATTACCAGTTCAGTAAACTTAGAGCATTTTGAGCATGGAGAAACCAACCTGACTGCCTGTAATAAAGCAGCACTGCGTCAGGTGGAAGGATTATCTGACGTGTATTGTCAAGAAACCTTCCTCATATGTTGGAAGAGTTATAAACTCGGTACTATTAAATAATCTGGAGTAAAACAGACTTGTGCCAGTCATAGCTTGCTTCTAACAGAGAGTAGTACACAGGAGAAACTAATGTAGAAAGAATCATTACAAACCTGAATTTCTTCATCTGAGTTTTGGGTGTTGAAACAGTGGAGTGATAACTGAAAATTTGCTTCCGTACTTGAAAGCGGATAGACATGCTCAGTGACCCGGAATAAAGATCGCTGTTACAAGGGGTGATATTGAGAGCAAATACAGCTTTTTATAACCTGTGTTCCCACTGATGTTATTTGGACTCCATGCAAGCTTAATTGAAAGCAGTACAGACCTCTGCCTGTGCTGTACGTTGTTTACATCCCCACGCATTGCAGACAGCTGCTTAACAAATTGGAAGAAGGAGTGACTGAGGCAAGAGTGAAATCTAGGCTTTAAAATCCAAAGTCTGCCTCCCAGCGTTGAGTTATTTCTGTTAGTTGTTGCCTTGATTTATTTATCCACCTATTTGAACCTGAAGTATAGCTGAAGGTTATGTTGCTTAGAGGGAGGTGGTGTGTGCCCAAATGTCATTTAATTTCAGTTGGGCACATGCTCCTTTGCTCTGCCTTGTAAATACCAACCTCTGCATGTGTTTCTCTTTTTACTCTTTAACGCATTTGTTTTGTTATGTTTGATCTTGGCATGCATGTATATCAGCTCTCTGGTAGAGATGAGTCACATCTGAGACACTGTACAAGTGCAGCGCTGTTTATCAAGTAGTAATTTCAGACTTGATTTAAATATATTTCATTTAGCTTGGAGGTGTGTGTGCGCCTTGAAGAACAGGCTTGACAAGATCTTGAAGTGTAAGTTGTAGCAAGGCATTACAGATGTGATCTATAACTAGTTTATAGCTCTGAAGAGCACTACTGAGAGCTGTTGAAACGATGTGGAGAACAGAAGAAAGATTTGGTAGAAGGTGAAATATACAGAAGAGAATATTGAAAGGGCAAAGTATAAAATAAGATAGTAGGGAAACAGATTGCTCAAGTCAATCCTGTAAAGACGTTCTACTATTTACTGTAAAGTTGAACTACTAAAAATGATGAAAAATAAAAATTGTGAAATGGAAATTAAGAGGAGGAATAAGCAAGAAGAGAAGAGTTTTTCGTACTTCTTGCTGTTTAATTGACAATGTGCCCAAATACTTTGTGGCATTGTTCGTACTCATATATGTGTGGATGACACTTCAGGGGCTTGAACTATCAGGACCTTCTTTGCACTTTGTGCAAACTCAACTCTTGCACAAACACATGGGAGTACATACCCCTCTCTCAAATTCTCCTTACAGCATTAGTAGTGAGACAGAATCTAGAAAACGATAGATCTTTTATTCTTGTTGGGAGCCATAGACCAGCTCATTCTTAGTTATTTGGTAAGAAGTCTCACCTTTCCTGTTCCCTGTACCTGAGGAGTAATAACCCCATGTGCCATGGGATGTTGGAGACCACCCAGCTGGAAAGCAGCCTTGCAGAAAAGGCCCTGGGGATGCCGGTGGGCACCAAGTTGAACATGAATCAGCAATGTATCCTTGCTGCTAAGAAGGCTTACTTGTGTTCTTGGCTGCATTAGGCAAAACATTGCCAGCAGGTCAAGGGAGGTGATCCTTCCCTTCTACAAGGCACTGGTGATGCTGCACCAGTTTTGGGCTCCCCAGTACAAGAGAGACCTGGAACTACTGGAGAGAGTCAAGCAAAAGACCCCAGAGTTGATTAAGGGACTACAACATCTCTCTTATGAGGAAAGGCTGAGAGAGCTGGAACCGTTTAGCCTAGAGAAGACAAGGCTTGGGGATGCCTCATTAACATATACAAATACCTAGAGAATGGGCATGAAGAAGGTTCGTTTCAGTGCTGCCCAGTGCCAGGACAAGAGATAACAGGCACATACAGAAACACAAAGGTTCTGTCTGAACATAAGGAAAAGGCTGGTGGTTGCTTTTTGTTTGTTTGTTTGTTTGTTTTTAATGTGGGGGTGACAGAGCATTGAAACAAGTTGCTTAGAAAGGTGATGGAGTCTCCATGCTCGGAGATGTTCAAAAGTTGTCTGGTGTGGTCCTGGGCAGCCTACACTAGGTATCACTGCTTGAGTTGGGGGATTGGACCAGATCACCTCCAGAGGTCCTTCCAACTTCAACTATTCTGATTATGTTCCTGAGATGAGCATTTGTTAAATTAAAGAATAGTCAAACTCTTGAGGATATCTGGAATATGAAACTACAAAGGCATTTTGTACCAAAATGCAAGTGCTGGTGTGTGTTTGTGATACTAAGGCGGAGTCAAGTTTCTTTGGACCACTTGTCAGTCTTGCTCTTATGTCAGTCTTGCTCTTACAGATCATCAAAGGCAAGGGATGCCATAACATCCTCAGGTGTCTTGTCCCTTTGTCTTACTGTTCTTACTATAAAAGTTTTCTTCTAATCCAATTAATCTCAGCTGTAAATTTAAACCTTCCTGTTCCATCCAGAACATCAGATTGCTGTCCTCCTCATAACACACTTTTTGTGTATTGAAAGACCACGTTTAGGCTCTTGTGATTGGGCTGTAAGTTCTTAGGTGGTGAGCAGGATGAGATTTGGGGCTTTTTTCTGTTTGCATTTTTGAGACAAACATCCAAACAACCCTTTTACTGTTCCTTATAAGCCTTATAATTCTTATTTGCTAAAACCATTATCCTTGCTCTCTCTTGGGTACTTTGTCTGTATCTGTCAGTAGTTTAAAGCATGGTGCTCCAAACTGGGTATTGAATTCCAACTGTGATGTTTTATTAGCACCAAGAAACAGTAATTGCTTTCCAGACCTCACTAAATGTCTAGGATAACACTCCTCCTAGAAATGGGACTTGCTTCTGTCAGCAGCAGTCTAGTACTGGCTGTGTGCAGTTTTCAATGGAGGGTGAGCACCCCATTCTCTTCTACCGTAGTGCTTCATTGATTTAGCTCCTTTGTATAGCGTTTTGTAATCAGTGTTTTTTATTGCATAGTATGCTATCTTTGTTTAAAGCTCTTTTGGTTGATACTAGCTTTATATTAAAAAGTCAGCGATGCTATTTTTTTTTTATTGTTGGTTCAGAATGTTTTATTTTGGACATGTTTTCCAAAGTTATTTGAAATACGAGCTATCTGGAGGCCATCTATAAATGTTTAAACTGTACCCATTCTGTCATCCAAACCACTAATTAATCTGTTGGAAAGAATCAGGTCCAGGAAATAACTTAAAATGCCCTTCTGATGGTTATTTAGCAGCTCGATGGGGAGTTGTTGACGACTGCTGTCTCCTGAGGGCAATTTTGCAACCAGATGAGTCCCCACATTGTTCTATTTTTAGATCATAATTCTTTAGCTTATTTATAATAGTACTTCGGGAAGTTTATGTTTTAAACCTATTAATATTGAACTATACTTCACCTGTAGCTTTTCTTCCAACCTTTGGATCAATTGGCATGTTGGAAAAGAAAGAACAATTATTGAGATAAGATAACATCTATCTTAATCCTTCCCTCAGTTATATATTCTGCACAGTGATCATCTGGATTCTCACTGGGAGACTTCGATCCCTGTGGAAGCCTTGAAGGTAATCTTTCCAGTGGAAATACATGAAATGCTCTTGTCCACAGGGGTAAAGTCTATTATACACTTTCTTCTAGGAGGAGAAACCAAATATATTATTGTGGCCCCCAAAATGCTAAGAATTAGCAGAAATAATACATTCCAAGTATGAAGAGAGGGCAGCCCCATCCTATAGTTCTATTCTGATAAATGCTAGAAGCTAGAGAAAGTAGCACTGAAGAATTTTGGCTTTTTACTTAAGTAATAGGCTAGAAGCAATACTGTATCGTTAAGCTACTACATTGTAAATGCAGTTGTCCTCATCCTATTTCCTACCACGCTTCCTAGACAAATGAAAGCTCCTCTAAGGTAAACTGAGAATAAATTTAAATAAATCATCCAGGACTTTTTTTCTAAGGGAACATGGTACCTAATTAGTGTCAGTGGTTTGTTTTTCTGTGTGTGTGTGTATTTGTTGGCCAGTAGTGAGTTAAAGATAGCTATACAACTGGACCCTTACTATTCTTTAGGTGTGGACTATTTCATATTTTGGGAGCTTTTCTGCTTGGTTTTATGTTACTGAAGTGCCAGTATGTTATAAGAGTTTACCTGGGATCTTGTTTTTCTTCCATTTCAGTTGCAACTTTTCTCATGGAAAAAAATGGTTATGGAGGTAGCTTTGTCTTTCTGGTATCTTCTTGAAGATGTATGCAATGCCTATCTTTTCCTAGTCGTTGGAATTTTCTCTGATCTCTACAGCATTTTCAGTGTGTCACAAAAACTGGAATTGTTTGGGTGGATCTGAAACATCCATTCACTTTTTAATGAAAATGCTTGCCCTGTGCTTGTCTGTATTTAAAAAAATAAAATCTCACCTAGGGTGTGTATTTCCTCTCTTGAAGTATTTATAGGTTAAAAAAGATAAATGGAGAAATTAAAAATACTTAGCTTTTTTTTTTTTTAAAAAAAAAAGTAAGAAAATGAAAAAAGAAATATGAAAGAAAGCAGAAAGAAAGAAAAATGAAAAAGAAAGCAATACCTTCAGTTAGATAGGTGAATGTCATATGTCATTCCCTTTTAAAAGGCACTAATAATTGCCACCATACCTTTCTGTTTTGGTGTTTCTTTTAACGGAGTTAGACATAACCCAAAATTAGATTATCATATAGAGTTGCAGGGTTGTAACATGATTTGAAGCCCAGAGACCTTATGAGGTATTATTTATGAGTGGAAGTGGAATGCAGTCATGGATCAGTGTAGAGTGTTCGTGAAGGATCAGAAGAAAGAGAAGGAAAGCTGCACTCTTAAGTTAGGTGGCTCCTTGTCTGCATTGTGCTCAAGTATGAAAGCAGAGACATGCTTGAGTCTGAGGCAGAATCAGAGAGGAGGGGATGTGAGTGAAGTTGTGCTGGGTTTTTTACAGATTGCTTGATGAGGAGGAAGTTGTGGTTTGTGCTTTCTACAAGCAACTAGATGTCTTCTGCCCATCCTCTTCACAGAGGCTTTCAGCTATATAGACATCTTGTTTAGGTGGGCAGTGTTCGAGGCTTGTATAAGGTGTAGATGTCAAATAGAGCATTACCCTTGGTTGTTAGGAATTTGTCTTGTTTGATCTATTTGATCACAAAGAAGGAAGAAACTTAGTGGATCCTGAGTTGCCATGATCCTGAGATGACTGAGTTCAGGTTTTGGAGAAGGCAAAGCACCAAAATCAGGACTGTGGACTTCAGCTTACTTAAGTTGATGCATTAGAATCACTGGGAGGGTAATCAAGAAGGGACTTAAAGAGAAAATCTATTTGATTTTTGAAGTCAGTCTAAATCTGACTCCACCACCTCCCTGGGCAACCCATTCCAATGCCTGACTGCTCTTTCTTAGAAGAAATGTCTCCTAATTTCCAACCTCCCTGGCACAACTTGAGGCCACTCCCTCTAGTCCTATCACTAGTTATCTGCGAGAAGACGCTGAGCCCCAGCTCCCCACACCTTCCTTTCAGTAAGTTGTAGAGAGCACTAAGGTCTCCCCTGAGGCTCCTCTTCCCCAGACTAAACAACCCCAGTTCCCTCAGGCACTCCTTACGAGACTTGTTCCAGACCCTTCACCAGTTTTGTAGCTTTTCTACAGACAAACTCCAGGGCCTCAATGTCTTTCTTGTAGTGAGGGGACGATCACTTCCCTGGTCCTGCTGGCTACACTATTCCTGATACAAGCCAGGATGCCGTTGGCCTTTTTTTTTGGCCACCTGGGCACACTGCTGGCTCATACTCAGCCAAGTGCTGAGTATGCCCCCAAATCCTTTTCCTCAGCACAACTTTCAACAAGTGATAAGAATCAAGGAAGTGGCCTCAAGTTGCACTAGGGGAGGTTTAAATTGGATTTCAGGAAGAATTTCCTCAGAGAGTGGAACAGGATGCCCAGGGTAGTGGTGGAGTCTTCATTTCTGGAGGGTATGTAAGTGACATGTGGATGCAGCCCTAAGGCTCATGGTTTAGTGATGGGACTTAATAGGTCAGTCTGATGATTGGACTTGATGGTGTTTCAATCTAGATGATTCTGTCATTCTGTAGGTAAGCTAGTAGAAAAGAGAAGTTCAAGCGTCTATTGGTAGCGGCAGATGATATAACAAGACAAAACCCTGTTTGCAGTTTAAGAAGTTCACGTTGGATGTCACAAAAAAAATCTCCACAGGGAAAACGGTGTAGTACTAGGGCAGGTTACTTAGAGAAGCCATGAAATCCCTACCCTTGGAGGTTTTCAGGAGCTGGTTGTACTATCTGTCCTTATTCTGAGTCTGCAAGACAAAGGATATCCTGGAGCCATTTGTCTTCTGGCAACTTCTGTATCTTGGTTTGTTTTTCCTTTATTTCATTTGTGAGTGTGTATGTATGGATGCATAACCTATATGAATTCAATAGAGATACTTTTAACATGCTCTAGCAGCATGCTTTACAGATATTCTATGCACCTCCAGTGCATAAGGAGAGAGGTGAGGGGAGAAAAAAAAAAAAAAAAAAAAATCTGTGTCCCTTTGAACAAGAATGCTCTGTAGAGCGTTGGCATCAGTTGTCTCCTGGGCTTTGCCCTAAGGGAGCACAGTAATCTTTCTGGCCTCAGGGTTGCAGTCTTGCTTTTCTTCCTATTGACTGGAGGCTAAACATGGTTCTATTACATGCCTTTTTTTTTTTTCTTTCTTTCTTGAAAATCTTGCCTGTAATGTTGAGAAACATCCTCCTAGTCAAGGAATTCTTGAGTTCAGTTTGGGAATCCTTAGTACTCTTATACCATTCCTTCAGATCAGACTCTTAACTGAAAAAGGCTGCGAAAGCAGGATGTTAAGAGTGCATGAGTTTCTTCACATGCACAGCCATGCACATGTCTCACTCCTTTGGAAGCTGGGAATTCCTCAGAAGCAGTTTCTTCTTAAACTCCTTGTATTGCACTAAATCAGCAGTTCTCTCACAAAGTTCAAGATCAGCATAACAGGCAGCAAGAAAGTTTAAAAGCAGTAGAGAGCTTGTGAATTCTTAGGGCATGTTTAGTAATCCCTGTTGGTGGCTTCAAGAGCTAATAAAGACTATGTATATTCACACCAGAAGACAGATTTTATTTTTTGCGGATTAAAAACGGCTTGCTGCAGCAGTGCAGTCCAAATGTCTGCTCAATATGTTTAATATTAACTAATCCTTTATACTGAGTAGTATACTAATGATTATCTCTTTACCGTCATCTCAGTTGCTGCTTAATTACTATCTTTCGGGAGTAGTATGCCATAGCTCTATAGCTGCTATTTCTGTCTGGCACCGATAGTAATTTTAGAATAACAACTTTTCTGTAGTAGGCATGCGTTGAAAACCTGAAGCACAATACACAAGTTGCTTTGGAGTTTGTGTTAAAAAGTTGTAGTAGGAGTAGTGTTCTATGTGAGAGCTGTGCTTTCTTTCCCTACGTTTGAGGCACTGGCCCTTTGAAGTTTGTTACACAATTTTCTGGAGCTGTTTGCCTGAGCAGCATGTTGCTCGGGCAGTCCTTTGAGTATGGGCTGTTGATTCAGGGTCTTCTGCCAGCTGATTGCCCAACGCATTTCCGTACTGTACTCTGTTCTCCAGTACAGTTATTTATACGTGCAAGAGTTCTTTTTGTTTGGGGGAAAAAAAAAAAAAAGAAAAAAAAAAGTTTATTTTTTTTTTTTTCATAAGTAGCTTGTCTGCTTTATTTTTAATGACATACTTTTCCAGTCTGGGTCCTCCAGGTTTAGCTTTAAAATTTCTTTTTTTAATTAAAGAAGTTCTTAAGAAGTTTGAACTTAAAATAACTGTGTTTAGGTAAAAGTTAGATGGAAGATTTCCTCTCAATTTTTACAGCTGTGCAAAGCCTGTATTATGAGCATCTAGAACACATTAATAATGCCCAGCTAGGCACCATTGAAGGATGGGCACTGCAGGATCAGGCAGCAAGATGAATTCATGACCTTAAACAGCTGTTGTAAGACTCAGCAAAGCATATATACCATCTAATGGAGAAAGGTCTGTGTTAGTAATAATACTAGTGTGGGTCCCACACTTGTAGAAAACAACAGTTGGGTTTCCTGTCATTCTTCATACCATCTCTTCCCAAAATTTCATTCACAAATTATATAATGTCAAAATTTACCCTTCCACCATGGTTCCTCTTTCTCAATTTCTTTGCTGTCTTCTTTTGACTCTTAAATGTTTTGTGTAGTTTGCAGCTTTCAATTCTTTCTGGTTAAGCCTTTATTCTACTTCACAGCAGTCTGTTTTTTGATTCTTCAATTTCTGGATTAATAGTGTATGAAATGTTAGATGTGTACTCCTGGCATTGTATGTTTTCTTTGCCAGGTAGTTGATCTACCTGTCATGTTTAATACAAAGGGAGTATTTTCATCAATATCATAACATGAACAAAATTAGGTTGGAGGCTAGTAAACCCTAATATCTGAAAGCACCTAAGTAAGATTTAATGAGTGTATCAACATGCTGGAAAAAGAATGAGATCAATGTCAGAGCCACTACAAAGTGCAGAAAGTAAAGATGCTATCTGTAACTGTTAAGGCAAAAAAAGATGAAATTTTAGTGCATGATAAAAATATGATATGTGATGTCTCTTCCGTTACACCATGTTAATTGCATGTCAGGCAGTACTAGTTTCCTTATGAAGCTTTGTAAATAGTACAGCGTACCTGCTGATACCTTCAAGGGTAAGGAAAATGTTTGCCAGTTGTGTAAATTCTCATCTCTTAAATATGATGTAAACATCACTATTATGTACAGTATGCAGTGGTATTTTTCACTATACTCAGTTCTTACTTGTCTTGCTGAACTAGATTCAGGACCAGTGGTAGATATCTATGTATATTTTTAGGGATTTCTATTTTGAGCAATGTCTTTGGTGTGCCCTTTTAATCTTTTTAAAATCTTGTATGTGGTGAATCAGTGTCATTATGCAAGGGAAAAAGATGCATTTAATCTAGTTCTTAGTATTAAGATTTAACAACATAGGGAACTTAGCCATAGCAGTTTTAACAGAGTTGTTCTGCTGTGGTTACCCTTTAGACCTCCTATTCTCAACTTCCTGAGAAATCTTTCCAATGTTTAGCGCTTTCTCCAGAATAAATCAGTTGTAGCATGACCTCTGTGTGAGGGAAGTGGAATGGGAGTTATCTTGCAGAGGGATGCTCTACCAGGCTTTAACGGTCAGCATCCTAAGTTAAAAAGCTGTAACTCATTGCTTCATCTGTGTATCCCTTCCAGGGTCCTGAAGACAATTGGTGACTCTTTGGCATATGATAGACAACACTGTCAATGCTTAGGTGTTCAAAAACAAGTTGGTTAGATGCGTGCCTTTCTGAAAATTGTTGTTTGATGCCATATATCATGGGAACCGGGTTTATTACAGCAATGGATTTTTTAAAAATTCTTGCTTTGTATAGTTAGGTTCCCATTTTTTATGCACGTACACTCAACTAAATAGGTGCTTTAGAGTAGAATAGCAGAGAAGGTTGTTTGAATTAGAGCTTGATGTCTACCATTATCCTTGTGTTTCAGAAAATTCCTACAATTACATATTTACTGTAGTTTAGGGTTTATTCTGAAAATTCAAAACTACCAGCTGCTTTTAACTGTGGTGAAAGCTAGAAGACAACTGGATTGTATTATTAGAAAATGCTTTCTTTCTAAATGATGCATTGTAAACAAAATGGCATTAATTCTGTATGAGTTACACACAAAGTCAGGAAAGGCTTGTTACAAATAAACTGTCAATATTATGTCTGACTTGCAGGAAGCTTAAATTTGGGATTGAGGGAAACTGGGAGAGCTTTGACTTGCAGTTGTCACTGACAAGAGCTCCAGCCACATGGCCTGGGCCCCAGAAGGCAAAGGCAGGAACTGCAAGAATGATGAACTACTCTGTGCAGGAAGAGATCTGATTCGAGACCATCTAAGGAACTTGAAGGTGCACAAGTCCATGGGACCTGGTAAAGATGCATCTGCGGGTCCTGAAGGAACTGATGGATATAGTTGCTAAACCTGTCTTCATCATATTTGAGAAGCTGTGGCAGGCAGTCTGGTGAAGTTCCCATGAACTGGAAAAGCAGAAACATAACCCCCATTTTAAAAAGGGGAGAAAGGAAGACCCAGAGAACTACAGGCCAACAGATCTCACCTCTGTGCCTGGCAAGATCATGGAGCAGATATTCATGGAAACTGCTAAGGCCCATGGAAAATAAGGAGGTGATTGGTGACAGCCAGCATGGCTTCACTAAGGGCAAGTCGTGCCTGAAAAATGTGACAAACCTGGTTGCTTTAGTTGCTTTAGGCAACGTGGTCTAGTGGGAGGTGTCCCTGCCCATGGCAGGGGTGTTGGAATTAAATGATCTTTAAGGTCCCTTCTAACCCACACCATTCTGTGATTCTATGAATTGGGAGATAATAAATCAAAACCTATGCTTAAAGTAACATAAAGCTTTATAACTACTTTTACAGTTCTAAATACTATGTGTAATATTGTTTTCTGCAAACTTTGTGCATCTGTAGTTGCAGGGGGATGGGGTTTGTTGGGAATGAGGGAGTACCCGTGGTGGAGAATGACAATTTCAAGTAGGTGGGGAGGTTTCGGAGCTCCTGTCTGTTGAGAAAATGGGGCTGGCATGCATTTGGTGTTGCTTGTAGGCATGCATGAACTTCCTACTGACTCTGTGTCCCATTGAGTCTTGGCACTTTCATTTTACATGTAATACTTAAGCAGGAGGGAGAGAATACTTAAGCAAGAGGGAGAGAGTGCTCTCACATCCTATAACCAAGCTGCATAACCTATATTCTGGTGGGTTGATTGTGTCTGTGGCAGTAAATATATCATTAAAAAAAATAAAAATAGCTGCCTATAGTTACTGAGTAACAGAATAGTCATTATATTCCTCTGAATGTATGGTGTGGAGGGGAAGGATTTTCTCTTTTGTGTGAAAAAGGAGCCACCCTTTTCTCAGGGAGTGAAAGAGGGTTTTATCATAGAGCACTGAACTTGTCTCCTCAGAGTATTGTGAGTGGAGAGTATTGCGTTTCAGTGTAACGATGAGTGTGGCAGATTTAAGATAACCTTGTCCTGAGATAGGACAGTAAGAGTGCCCAACACTGGCTGTTGTGAATCTCATACTGAAGGCCTAATAATCTACACAGTGTGTGAGAAGCTCAGATGCCTAGGTTAAGACTGTGGAGTCAGGGAGGGTGGGCATCCAAGAGTTAGACAAAAGATAAAGCATTCTGCATCCAAACCTTTTGTGTGTGTGTGTCAGGGCCATGTAGTCTGCTGTTTTTCACCCTGAGTATTAGTTTTAACTCTAGTCATAGATGAATTGTTCCCATTGTGAGGTGAGAGTCAAGCCTGGAGACATTTGTGGAACAGTTCAGCAGTGGTTTTGTCTGGAGATAAAACAAAGCCTGATCCTTCAAACACTAGTTTAAAATAGGTGCAAAAGCAATTTTTAAATGTAGGTAGTATTAGTGTATACACTAGTGCAACATGTTGAAACAGTTTTATAAATGTGTAGGACGTGTAAGGCTGTTAAAATTGTAGCAAGTCATAGGTAAAGCTGAAATGGAAACAGTAAGGTTAATCAAATCAGAGCTTGGTAAGTTGGGAGAGACCTAAGTAGCCTCTCCAGTCCAACCTGCTGCTCAAAGCAGGGTCATCACTGAATTCAGACCTGGTTGTTCAAGGCTTTATCCAGTCATGTCTTGGAAACCTCCAGCCATTGGGATTTTGTGCCTGCTCCAATGTTTAATTATCCTTCTATCATAACTCTTTCCATATATCCACTGGAACCTTTCCTATTTCAGTAGATGTTCATGGTCTCTTATCTACTGCTGTCTGCATGCTATCTGGCTCTAACTTTTCAGTAACAACCCAACAGGTTTCAAAGCTCTGCTCTTAAGTCCCCCGAACCTTTCTCTTCTCCAAACTAAGTGTGCTTAGTACTGAGCCTCTTCAGATGGAGTATGTGGTCCAGCTCCTGTCCTAAGTTGACTGCACACCCCAGCACCCAAGAAAAGTCAGTGAAGATGTTCCATCTCTTTCTCCATGTGGTAGATGGAGTTAAGCAAGACAGGTTCCAGGAAAGATCCCTGAGGAGCTCCACATACAGTTAGTGTCCAGGTAGCATACAAACCATTAATTGCTGCAATTTTTTACCCTCAGTTTTATCCACCCATCTAGGCTGTGTCCCAGCTTGGATGCAGTGACATTGTGGGAGACCAAATAGTCAAGTTAAACAACACTTGTTGGTCTTTCATTCGAGATTTTAAAAGAGGACATAATTTAAGATCTTCAGTGTGCACGACTGGTGAGTGATTGAGCATTCAGCTTACCACCCTCTTCATCTGAATTGCTTGTTTTCCCACAGCATGTCATATTTTCTAAACAGATATGGAAAAACTAAATCTGTCTTAATCTACAGACACTCTGGCTATACCCGCAGTCATATGTGCTTTGTTGCTTAGCCTGTATAAACTTCATTACATGCTTTCTCTGAATCAACACAGCTGAACAACTGAGCTGACACTTCTTCCTGCGTCATTGCTACGATGCTGTATCTGGTTGCAGTTAAAGGCTCTGCTGGCTGCATGTGTGTGCCTTTGAAGTCTGCTGAGTTGTTGGTGTCATTTAAAGGCTATTAGGCAGCAAAACTGTTGTATGGCTGGAGTTCAGCTTCTCTAACTTTGCTCCAGCAGAAGAATTCAAGTCTTCACTTGGCTCTGTTGACCATATCTACAAGTCTAAAAACCAGAAACTTTGTTTCTATTAATAAAATACAATTGAGTAGGAATTAAGACAGTTAAAATCTGATCCTGCAATGACTTAATTTTGCAGTGACTTTTTCAGATCTTCAGAATGCTTTGTACTAGTGCTGTTTGTGTTTAGGTTTGATTGAATATTTAGTTGAAATATTGTGAGTTTGTGGTAGTATGTTCCAGTGTTCCCCTTTCATTGTGAAATAAGATAATTGTGAGACAGGGCTCCCTTAATATTTTTTTCTAATCTGCTTTATAAACAGATATTTTTGTTAATATTTACATGGAGGCTGTCTTGCAACTGCAAAGAACTGATGCTACATTCTTTTTTGGGGTCGCCATAGTGATTTCATTTTTAACTAGATCATTATGCATCCAACTAAAAGCCTGCTTTTAAGTGGCACTTTGTATTATAGTGGATTTGGAAATGAACTTGAACACACACAGCATGGCTGATATCTTCATATTGTGAGAAGGCAGTTGGTGTACTTCTTGCCAGTTTTTTTTCCTGGAACTAAAAAATAAAAGAACAAATTGTCATTTTAAACAACTGAGGTGGTTGTGGGTCAGCAGTGCATGACTGAACTGGGCAGAGTGTTTGATCTGATTTGGCTTGAGCTTTAGACTCTGAGAAAAAGATTTCCACAAAAGTATAAAGCATAGCTATAAGTATAAAGCATTCGCTAAAGCATAGTGAATCACAGAATCGTTTGGGTTGGAAGGATCCTTAAAGATCATCTATCTCCAACCCCCCTGCCATGGGCAGGGACACCTCCCACCAGACCAGGTTGCCCAAAGCCCCATCCAGCCTGGCCTTGAACACCTCCAGGGATGAGGCATCCACAGCTTCTCTGGGCAACCTGTGCCAATGCCTTACCACCCACTGAGTAAAGAATTTCTTCTTAACATCTAATCTAAACCTACCTTCTTTCATTTTAAAACATTTCCCTTTGTCTACTCCACTCCCTGACACAGAGTCCTTCCGCAGCTTTCCCGTAGGCCCCCTTTAGGTAGTGGAAGTGGTAGTGGTGCTATTTAGGTAGTGGTGCTATTACAGCATCTCCCTGGAGCCTTCTCCAGGCTGAACAACCCCAACTCCCTCAGCCCCTCTTCATAGGAGAGGTGCTCCAGCTCTCTGGTTATCCTCACAGCTCTCCTCTGGACTTGCTCCAACAGGCCCACATCCTTCTTGTGTTGGGGGCCCCAGAGCTGAACACAGAGCTCCAGGTGGGGTCTCACAGGAGTAGAGGGGGAGAATCACCTCCCTTGCCCTTCTGGCCATGCTGCTTTTGATGCAGTCCAGGATATGATTTTCTTTCTGGGCTGCAATTACGCATTGACAGCTCATGTTGAGCTTTTCCTCCACTAACACACTCAGGGCTGCTCTCAATCCATTCTCCACCCAGCCTGTATTTGTGCTTAGGATTGCCTCAGCACAGGCACAGGACCTTGCACTTGGCCTTGTTGAACCTCATAAGGCTCACACAGGCCCACCTCTCAAGCCTGCCCAGGTCCTCTAGATGGCATCCCTTCCCTCCAGCTTGTTGACTGCACCATACAACTTGATGTCATTGGCAGACTTGCTGAGGGTTCACACAATTTCTCTGTCCATGTCACTGACAAAGATGTTTAACAGCACCAGTTCCCACACAAACCCCTGAGGAACACCACTGGTTACTGATCTCCACCTAGACTTTGAGCCATTGACCACAACTCTTTGAGTGCAACCATCCAACCAATTCCTTACCAACAAAGTGATCCATCCGTCAAATCCATGCATCTCCAATTTAGAGACAAGGATATCATCGGGGACAGTGTCAAATGTTCAGGTAGATGATGTCAGCTGCTCTTCCCCTATACAGCAGTACTCTAGCCCTGTCATAGAAGGCCACCAGTTTTGTCAGTCATGATCTGCCCTTAGTGAAGCCATGATGGCTGTCACCAATCATATCCTTATTTTCCATGTGCTTTAGCCTAATTTCCAGGAGGATCTGCTCCATGATCTTGCCAGGCATGGAAGTGACACTGACTGGCCTGTAGTTTCCTGGGTCTTTCTTTTTCCCTTTTTTTAAAAAAGGGGGGGGGGGGGTGCAATTTCCAGTCTGTGGGAACTTCACTGGGCTGCTAACAACTTCTCAAATATGATGGAGAGAGGTTTAGCAACTACATCCACTGATTCTTTCAGGATCCATGGATGCATCTTATCAGGTCCCATGGACTTGGGCACCTTCAGGTTCTTTAGATAGTCTCGAACCAGATCTCCTCCTGCAGTGGGTGGTTCTGTTGAGATCAAATGCCTAGGTGTAAAGAGACAACCACAAGAAATGCCCTGTTAACCTATAACAGGAAACTTGGTGCGTTACTGACTTAGCAAATTCTACTGAATTTCTGTCCAATTGCAATAGTGAAGTTTTCCTATATTTGCATGGTGTTCTGAATCAACTGTAAGCTCCTGATAAGGTGCTGATGATACATGTGTGTAAAATAAGCAAGCTGAAAAGCTGATATTTTTAAAAACTCCATTATGGTGTTGGGGTTTAATTTCCACAGGAGTGTTTTGGATTCTGTTTTATTTCTCCTGACATGTAAATATTTGTAATCCATTTAATGGCATGAAGGTAGCCTGGGTAGCCAAACTGAAAAGTGAAAAAATAAAACTCAAAGCTTCTTGCAGATTACTATTTTTTTTTGTTTCAAATCAAACTACGTTTCTGGTGGCCTTCTAACTATTTCTAATATATCTATACTGTTTGGAAGGGATTGAATATAGTGGTTATCATATTCTGTCCCGATGGACAACAAAAACTGTAGCTTGCAGGGAACCTGTTAGGGGAAAAAGGCTGACACTTTTCTGCAGGTTTGTGCTTCCTCTTTTCTGTATCTGATTCTTTTTCAAAATGTCACTTTTCCAAATTCTGATTGATATTGTTTTTCTGTATTCTAACTATGGGACCAGAAGTGGTGTTAAGAATCACCACTTTTATGTGCTTAGCCTTTTACTTAATAGGAGGATCTGTTAGCTGACATGAAATATAAGAAATCAATTTTAGCTATAACCCCATCTTTCTCTTCCTCATGTGGACAGTCTTAGGACTTCTAATTTAAATGCATTTTTTCTTTAATTAAAGAAAAAAACCACCACCAACAAAAACACACACATCAGTCACTTTGCATTCTTCAAAATTAATGCAAACTGCCTATTGCAGCGCTGTAAGGTGTACTTTTCTCCATCAGATCTGAACATTTGACAGAGCAAGAAGTTAAATTCTGTGTCAAAATGGGAATTTATCTTGTTTTACATAACTCCTCAGCAGAGAGGAGGTTAGGGGGCTGAGCTTCTTTTCAGTACAATAAGGCTAGATCTGGCATTAGTTCTTCTCTAAGCAGTGATATCATCTGAGAGGGGTGCTTTCTATAAGCTTGAGCTATTGTCTAATTCTTTTTTTAATTACAGTAATTTTTAAATATAAACCACATGGCTGTTCCTATTGCATCTCCTGTCTTGGTAGAAAGAAATTTAATTTGTAGTGATCTTCCTAATTTGTATGTATTTGGCTAATTATGTTTGTGTTTAAAAAGAATCATGTCTTCTAAGCTGCCCGCCAAATGAACTATTTTTAGTGACAGACTTCCCTGGTCTGGCTCTTTTTTTAAATTGCAGGTTATGAACTAGTTGTCAGTAAGTCGGTAAGTTTTTCTTGCAGAAATCTCAGTCTATGGATTTGGGGTTCTCTTCAGAGAGGCAAACAATTTGAATTGATTCTTTGGAGAGGTCCTGCAACTTGATGTATGAAAGAACAAAGTGAAAAGTGCTGTTTGAAGTCCGTTGGCTATCTGAATAAATAGATAGCTTCTAAAAGGGTTAGTCTTTGCATATCAAATCTGTTGAGCTTCTGAGGCAGGGCCACCATAGAGCTTTGTCCTCAAGTTCTACGGTCCCTTTGTGGTTACTGCTTCTACATTTCGTGGCTCTGATCTTTGTTAATTGGCTGTAGCTGTCAGGGTGATCAATGATTAATGTGATTTATATGGAAGGTTTAGCATTTTGTAAAACCTTGTGCCAGGTAAGGGAATAGGTAATTAATGCTAGCATGTGTATGGAGTTAATTTGCTGCTATGAAACACAGCACAAATGGTATGTATTTAAGTTCTAAAACATACAAACAAACACCAGAACAATTGTATGAACTGTGTGAACATAAACAGTTCACATTATTATGCGAGAGGAGTTGTTGTAAGGAACTTTTAATTTTATCCAGACAAATATAATTGCTGCTCTGTCATGATGGGATTCTTTATCCTCTTACTACATATGGAAGGTAAAGCAAAGGATCTATTTAATACAGAAGATTTCTGGACTATTTCTGAAGCAGTCCACAGCAGCTTACTAAAAAAAGTAAATTTGTGCAGCATACATGGTGTGCTACTTGTAAAAGAATACACATCTTTTTGCTTTTCCAGGTCAGCACATTTGGGGCGGGATTCCTGTTCTGTACATTAAAAGCAATGAACAGTAAGGCATTGTGCAGGATGCCTGTTCTCAGAACAGCCCTTCCAGGTGTTGCATCCCAGCTGCGGCACAGCTTTGTAGCCTCCTCATTGCCCCTTATGCAGCATTCAGGAAACAGCTTTTGGCAAGGCTGTGCAGTGTGACCTATAAGTGAATGTGTGGGGAGGACAGGAGGAGTGCATTTAAAAGCACGGATAGCTTAAATCAGTAGCGATGCTATCCTGATGTAACCTCCCCCTGCAGGCGCTTCCGTGGTACACTGACAAACTTCTAGGGTAGGAGTTGGAAGCAAAACCTGTATCATTACTGGCTACAACCCCCTGAGGGATCCTGCAGGCTTCCTTATATGAAGTCCTTTTTGCTTGTATTGCACGTGTCTAACTGAGCTGCTGGTCATCTCAGCTGTGTATGTGCCAGAGGAAGGTTGCTGGTAGAGCCTTACAGGTAATTTTTCTTTTTGTAACGGTCAAAAATGTCCCGTTCAAAAACAAAAATCTGAAACAAGCCAGACACTCATACAGGTAAAATCCGAATGAAAGAAGTGTGTCCATGTGGAAAATACTGTTTGTACAATTGCATCTATTTAAAAGCCACTTCTATTCATGGTGCATTCAAATGCAGATGTAGAAGAAAGCTAAGATGTCTTTTGAAACTTTGGTACTGCCATTAGCATAAGAAAGTGGAGATTCTTTGCTGAACTCTCTAGGGATTCTCTTCTAGTAGTTCTTGCCTCTTCCTCCTTGTTCTCTTCTAGGTCAATTGAGCTTACATTGGTGTTCTGGGTTACTGTTCAGATGCAGTTTAAAGTCATTATCTAGAATCTCCTCTAGCACTCTGTCAAAACGACCTCTATATACTTTGTGCAAGGGGGTAAAAGGCAATTCATGCAGGAGAAGCAAAACGTTATGTTTAGTGCTGTCTTCCCTGAGAAGTGACTGCCAGTCCAACACCCATAGCTCATATCAAGTTCTGTCGTCTTCTGGGAATCCAGAACTGAGAACCGTATCTCAAGTGGAATAAAGTAGTTAAGAAGTTCTCAGAAGCTTGCTATTTATTTATTTATTTATTTACTTATTTCTTCTGCATCCCAGTTTCTTTGTATTTTTCAGCTTGTTTTCAGCTGTTTTTCAGCTTGCCAAGTATGTAGTATTTCAAGTGGGTCAGGAGAGGGAGCTGGCAGTCTAGGGGTGAAAACCTTCTTTCAGTACAAATAATTATTTCTGTTGTAATTTTGAGTGTAGAAATATGATGGGGAAACTTGTCTGCATCTGAAATAACAATAGTCCATACTCACTGTCCTAGACCTTAAAATTACAGTTTTACTTTTGTTGTATGGCTGTTTGTACTTCTTGGTTATTGCCCGAGGATCCCATTTAGACGTGTTGGCATTGCTGCACTTAGCATTGAAGCACTTTGAAGAGGTCTGTGTTGCCTGTGGTATATTTAGACATTAGGGACAGTAACAGAAATTCTCACCTTCACCTGAGTCCAATAGAATAAAAATGTTAGCCCTGATATTAGGGTTGCCAATAGTAATTGCACTTAGAGGATCTGCTTGCCTTTCATGTGGCGTTTGGAGAGAGTTGAGATTCTTCAGACTGCCATCCCTTCAGATGACCTCCGACTTGACAGAAACATAAAAGTGCCCTGTGTAAGGGTTTCCCCTGTGTGGTGGGTTAGCCTTGGCCATGAGCCGAGCACCCACCCAGCCGCTTGTTTGATCCTCCCATGGGAGATGGGAGGCCGTGGTCAGGACAGAAACCTCTCTGCCTCTCTTTCCTCCTCACACTTTTTTCCTCTGCTCCAGTGTGTGTCCTCTCCACAGGCTACAGTCCTTCAGGAATATCTGTCTGTTCCAGCATGGGTCCTCCATGATCCACAAGGGATATTTGCTCCAGTGTCTGGATCTCCTCCTCTAACTCTGGGGTTCCCTCTGCTGTTCTTCATCTATTCTCTCCCCGACACCTGTCTCACACCTTCTGACCTTTCTTAAATACATTTTTCCAGAGGCACCACAGGCTCACCTGTGGTGTGCGGTGGCTCTCTTGCAGAGATGGCTTGAACCATGTCTAGCACAGGACAGCCCCTGACCTCTTACACAGAGGCTACTCCTGTGGTCTGCCCACTACCAAAACATCTGTCACATACACCTTCTAGATAATGTAGGCCTTGAGAAGTGATAGTTTGCTCTTTTTCACCAGCAACATGGACTTCTGAAGCTCTAGGTATGCTGTAACTCATTTTTGAATGGCTGTGCTGTAAAACCCAGTTGGTAAAAAATGTGTATTTTGAAAACCACTTTTGCTTTCAGAAAAAATTAGCATTAGGCAGACTATTTAACAAAGCTGGCCCGCATGCTATTGTACTTGCCCACTTTGGGAAAAGGCAGGATGTGTTTGAAAGGTGGTAAAGAAGTGGTTGGAAAGCAGGGATGTGTGAACTGGCAAAGGAAACCCTATCCTCAGACCTCAAACCCCTCTTTCAGACCTTGCCTGACTTTCCTGAAACTGTATTACATTTCTAAGTGTTGATCTGTGTGTGACACCTTTCCAGCAGGTCAGTTGGCATGAGTTTGGACTTTTTAGTGACTTAGATGCATAAGGTAATTCCCTCTCTGATGTCTTTTTTTTTTTTCTCCTGTGGCTTTTCTAGAGTGCCATGCTGACATTCTAATCTCTGATTCATATCATTGAGTTTGTACTTTATGAATAATTCAGTTATTTTTTTCTATTCCTTTCTTCATTCCTACTGCAGAGTTGGAAAATAGCATCTTTTCTCCCCACTCTTAATTCTTTGTGTTTTGGATTTTGCTGGGTTTGTTTTTCACTTTTTTTTTTTTTTTTTTTTAAATTCACAAGATCACCCTCGCATAGCAGTTCAAAGCTTTGGCCAAATCTCTCCTATCAGCCTATGCCACGTTAGCATGGTCAAAGGTGGTATGATGCAACTAGAAGCCATTTGGTTTTGTATAGTACCTTGCCTGGCACATATCAAATATAGTGATCTATTTATTTGTTCTTGTTCAGCTTCTCCATTGTACCACTTCTGCAGACTTTCTACCTCAAATCCTTGCTGTCCTCTATGAAAAGAACAGGGGTGCTGTTTGTCTCTTGCAGTCGTTAATCCCTATTTCCATTGTCCTTAGCAGGGATTGAACACTGGTTCTTCTTACCAGTAACTGGTGGAGAGGTAGGGTTGAGTGCTGTTGAGAAATACTGGCATGCAACAATATTGAGGTTTATTGTACCCACTGTTTGGGGATTTTTTTCTTAATATCTGTCTGTGAGTTCTTACTGGCGTTTTTGTCACAGAAACCCAGTCTTCCAGCAGGGAGAATGTACTCAAATGGTAGTGTGCTGTTTCTTTAGCTGAGGCTCCTGACAACCTGAAGGAAATGGCTTGGCTGTTGTCATTTGTTGTTTGTTCATAAGCTGCTTTTGCCCAGAAAAGTGCAGTTTCAGTTTGGGTTTATTGACAAAAATGACTGGGAGCAAAATGTTTGTGCGATTGAGGTAATAAATAAGCAAGCATCATCCAGGAATTTTTTTCTTCTGGTTGGGTTTTTGGTGATACATGTATGGATTTGGCATTTGTGGTTGGGAGCAGAGGGGGTTCTTTGTTTTGGTTGTTGAGGGGAGACTATGGGAGGCTTGGAAGCTTTTAAACTTTATTTTTGGCTAATTTCTCAAAGCAGCTAGAATCAATTTTGTTTTCCTACACCTGAAACTTCACATGCATCATCAGTTGCATTTTCTTCTGGGCACGTTCAGGAATGCTGCTTGTTTCTATGGTCTGTACCATATTTAAACATAATTTACATGCATTAGCAGGCTCTGAAGCAATGCAGCTGTTACTGGCATGACAGGGTGAGAGGCTTAATGGTCATTTTAAGAGTGGCATATTTTCAAGTGAGCTTGGAGCCAGAAGTGAAAACTCAAGCCGGTGGTCGACTGGTAAGAAAATAATCTAACGTTTTCAAGGAGCTCAAGCAAATTAGGTCACCCCATGGAAATAAGGTGTGTTGAGAAATTTTTCTTTTAGTCTTAACACTGAATTTGTTGTAGCTACTTCCTTGTAGCCCCTAAGTGATTAATCTTAGAGGGTGGTGTCTGTTGAGAAAATGAGGGCTTGACTGTCGAGAAGAAAGAGTTAAAGGACAGATGATAACAAGTACCAGAAGTCAAGGTTAATAAGAAACCCAAATGGCTTTACACATGTTTTGCCTGTAACATGTCCAAAATGCTAGGAGACTGCATTGCCAGTGGCTGTTAAAAGGCAAAGCAATATATAATATAGTATATATAATTTAGTGTAATATAATACTAAATAATACAGCCATCAGAGCTGGTAAAGCTTTAGGAATACAACTGAAAAGTGAGAAATGAGTTAATAACATTTGAGGTGTAAGAGTACTGAGCAGAACATAATGAGCTACCCTGTTCCAGGAGATGCCAGGGAGAGGCACTGATTGCTACAGAGCAGTATCAGGCCTGTGGAGCAGAGGATTGCTAGCTATAAATGCTCCTTTACTAACTTGCCAGAAGCTAAAACCCAGTTGTCTGTGACCATGACATCACAGCAGCCCACTCTGCAAAAATATTTCATGTGTTACAGAATACATAACACTGTGCTTTCTTTAGCAAAAGAAATTAAATTTGTCCTGTGTGCTCACTCCTGCTACTACTCAGTATTCAGTTTGGGAGAGATTTCAGTTAACTGGCTTTGACTTTTTTCTCTGCAGTAGTTTATTTACCTTTTTTTCATTTTTTTTTCTTAGTTTGCAGGCTATTTCGTGTACTCTTGGCCTGTCTGACAGGTTGTTTTCCCAAGCACAACTTCAGCTATTTCTGAAATCTGTTAATCCTTAGTTTGTGATGCTGCAATCTGAACTCTCTGGTGTGACTCAACAATTGTTATTCACTCCACTTGTGCCCATGTAATGCACCGTACTTGGTTGCTACAGGCTTTTTGTTCCTTTTCAGAGCATGCAGGTTTGGGAAGGTAGGCAAGGCAGCAAACTCGCTGCGTGGGCTCCTAGACTGACCAGTGATGTTCTTGCACCGCATCTGCACCAGACTGGGGAATTTTTTTGGCTTCTGTATCCCCTTTTCATGCCTTTTGGCAGAACCTTTCAAAGTTCTGGCATAGCTAAAATCAACACTGAACAGCCTGTTTGGACTGAGCCAGTTGATGTAAAATATCTTTGGCTGATGAATTTGCCCTTTCCTTCTTGCCTACCAAAAGCGTGTTAAAACCTCTTGCCTATTCACTTGTCAAGTCTGGAAGAGCCTCTCATTGGAGAAGTTAATCTCTGTTTTGTCAGGCGTTAGCTGACAAGAATTCCCAGGTTCCCTGAGACTGGAAGTCTTTGGCAGCTAAAAATTTAGGCCCGCTCTACCTGTGGGCCACACAGCTGTCACTGTGGCTTTACAAGGGGCTTTTTCCCTGCGCTGATTTGAGTTCCTGTAGGAGGACCCAATGATAAATCCTCAATAAACTATCTTTGATCCCATGTTTCATGGTCCCAAAGAAAATATGATGGGAGAAAGGAGGATATTGAGGAGGGCTGCTAGGATACAGCTGGCATGACTATGAGGCATGAATGGCTCACATGGCTGGCTGATTTCAAAAAATTTCTTTTTTTTTTTTTTTTTTTTTTTTTTTTTTTTTCCTTTTCTTCATCTTGCTCTCAGTAGTGCCTTATTACAGAGCTTCCCAACCTGAAAATGTAGTTCAGTCTTTCTGTTTCCTCAAGGACAAAGAGGCAAAAGGGAATGCAAGTAACTGCCTCACGCTAGTTCGGTTTTACCTTCTGCTGCAGATGTAATTTGTTTGTAAGCTCAACATTTGAAATGCCCCCCAGTGTTTGTCTGTGAGGTTTTATGGTGCTCGCACAAGTTCTCCTGGGAGCCAAGGAACACTCCAGCAGAAACTGGCAATGATTTAGTTTTAAAAAAAGAATAATAATGGTTTTGCAACTCTCATTACATCACTCTTCCCAATTATAGTAAGTTTCATAACAAAGTAATAACTATGTAATAGTCTGTGTATGCTGTTTGTTACTACTACTCCTTTCTTGAGATATAGGTTATATGGATATTCTGCATCTGAAAGTTATGAACCATCTGTCTAGCAAGGTAGGACTATAAAATATTCTTAGCTTAAGTGCTTTTTTTACATGCGTCTTCCAAAAATATCCACTAGGTGAAGCTCTGTAGAGTAAGTGTGCTTTCTTGAATTCCAGCTGATTATATCTTCTATGGAAATTTTGTTTGAAGTCAGTTTTGTATTCCTCACTTGATACAAGGTTTCGGTAGAAGAAGCATTTATTTTTTTTAGCTTCTGTATCTAGAAGGAAGGGAGGGAGGAAAAGACCATGAAAATGCGAAGTTTCTCATAATCAGAACGTCCCTTCTGTCAGAGGCTACACTTACACATGTGGGCCTCAGCAATTCCTGAGGAAAACCCCTTCTATTTTGTCAATACCATCCATTTCATTCAGCCCACAGGTACCAATTTATCAGCCTGCAATCTGACTCCCTAGGTTGTCAGGCAGAAGGGAAGGAGAACAGGTCATCCTTTACAGTTAGTAGAGGGGAGGAGTTCCTTTTATCTTTCCCCTGAGCGGAACATCTCAAAACCAGGGCTTTTTGTCAGCAGTTTGGCTGCGGCAGCTTTATTATCTACATGGTACGAGTTGCTGGGAAATGTCATTTAGTGACAAGTTAAATGTTATAACCTCCTGTAAGCTATGTATGTAACAGTGCACTTTACAGTCTAGCTGTGCAACGCTGAGCTATTCTCCGTGTAACATACGTTGAACATTAACTACTATTTGGGTACAGAAGGTGGAGTGTGCACTCTCTGGTTTCTATTGGGCGTGTGGCATTTTAAGGCAAACATGCGGGTAGTTAATGCCATAGAGCAAGCAACCAGGAAGAGCGATCATAGGGCATCAAGTCAGTATTCCCCAGTTCTGTGAATTCCTCGTGTCTTGCCTTTTTTATTGCTTCGGAGGGTTTTCTTCCCCCTCATTTGAGTAGAATCAGTCTTAATTCTGTTGTCCTTTGGCATCTTTTAACAAGGTCTGAGTTTACTATGTATGAGAAAATGTTCTGGGTATTTTTTTAAATAAAATTATCAATTTAATAATAAAAAACAATGGTTTATAACAATGATTGAACATCTAAAATTCCTAACTTCCTAGCCATATACTGCTTTAAGAAGCTGTCATCTTGTCTGCCTTCAGTGGTTTGTTGAACTTTGACTAAGACTGTCTATTATTGACCTCCTGCTCCCCATGCCCTAAAATAATAAATCGGTATCTTCTGATGATAGCTTAATGCTTGTCTAAGTTTTTATGCAACTTATTTTAATGGCACTACTAATGCTCTTCCTGAAATTAGAACCTTATCGATTTCATTTCTGTGTTTCTGCACTGTTAGTCCAAAAGAGTTGCTACTTAGGTGTAATTAATAAATTTTATTTAAACTTGGTTGATTTTCCCAGAAAAATAGAGCTGAAACTCTTCATTTTGTCTCTCACTGGAGAAGACAGATTTCAGATAGTTTGTAAGCCTGGACAGGAATTTCTTTGAGTTATGATTAATGCTGTTGTTGCACAGAAGGCCAAATTAAAGAAACTGAAAGTTATATAGATCTCAGTTGAAATCAGTAAATTCTGCTAGGATTTGGGATGAAGTGGGAATGCCTAATAAGTTAGAGCATTAAAAATAAATAAAAAAAAATCCTCAGAGTGGAAGGAGGGACAGTAAGCAGATAATTGGATCCAGGCTGTACTTTCCTGTATAAAATAGAGCTGTAGCTTCTGTCTCCATTTGGGGTTTATGTTAATCTCATTTGTAGCCAAGTTTACCACCCGCGGGCGGCCCCCCTCCCCCCAAGGAATTTGAAAACTTCCTTTCCTGAGTAACACAACAGGGCTTGCAGAAAAAGCTCGTTATTCTCTCTTCCTCCTACCCACCTGTAACCTCCATGCTCCACTTCTTCTAGCACTGAAAATGGAAGCACTGGGTGCTTAAATTCTGTACTCTGAACAAGTAGATGTGCAGATTGCAGCTGAGCTTTAAGATCAGCTTACTTTCTTACTAGTACCGCAGTCTATGATTTGGGTTAGCTTTGTTTCCATGCCTGTGTGTTACAAGTGTCATGCCAAATAAAACCAAAAAGCTATAATTCTTTGCTCCATTTGAAGGCTATAAATGTGATTGCAATTAGCAACATGATTGAAAGATCCTTATCAAATCCCATTAATTTTCCTCATGGTGCTCTTTAAGTATTCAGGCTGTCCAGAATGTATTTTGCAGCTGAAGTGGTGGTATGTGGCACTGCATGACTACAGTTGATAGGTGATAACAGCCAGCAGATTTCGGGCAGTGTGTCAAGCAAGTGTTTAGTGTAGAATTTGGCATCCTGGGGTTTTAAAATGTTTGCTCCATGATTTTGAAAGACTTAAGGTCCTGTAAGTGTTCTATTTCTCTCCTGTACTCTGAGTTACAGTGAACTTTGACTGTTTTCTTTGAGAATAAAGTCAGATGCTGTTGAAATAGCTGCAGATGGAATGTGTCACTTATTTCTTGAGGGGGTTGGGGGGCGGGAAGTCAACGTGGTTCTTCAGAATACATAGCATTACTATTTAGACACTATTTTCCATTGTGCAACGCTTCTCCCCGTATTTGAACTTAAACCAAAACGAAAATCCCACACAACTGTCTCCCCAATACAGACTGTTAGAAAACAAACAAACAAAACCACTTTATTTTCTGTTACAGAAACATGCAAAGGGACAGGAGTTATTTGACCAGATTGTATATCATTTGGACCTTGTGGAAACCGATTACTTTGGCCTACAGTTCATGGATGCTTCCCAGGTTTCAGTAAGTATAAATTTAGTTATTTTTAAAGTAATGCAGTAGGTTGTGTTGCATATTCTAAAAGTGTTATCAGTGTAGTTTCACAGAGATGTGTAGGCATTAGGGGATATACTGCTGAAACAACTGATGTTGTGTTTGGATCTTGCAAACAAAGTTAAATCCTCAAAATTAGGCATACGTCATTTTGTGATGTGTGCATGACTTCAACATACTAAGTATGAAAAAGCAATGATTGGGTAAAGGAAAACGTGTTTCATTTAGTAGCCTCGTGGTATTAAAAATGAATGAAATCCCTTACAAGCAAAGGTTTTGTGCTACTCCTATCCTAGCTGTTCCACGCAAAGATTGTGTTGCTCAGTAGACTGTTTGCAATAGGAGAGAAAAGCTTGCTTTCTTCTTATCCAGTGACCCCCATCATCTGCAGGTAAAAGGTATTTAAATCTGCAGGTACAGTATTTACAATGCAGAGAGATGAGGTTAAAGGACCGCAACCTTGTGTAAACTGTATTGCTATAAATTAATTATTTTCTTTGTTCACCATACATGCTGAGGTATTGCTATGAGTGCAGCCTGGGTTGTGGATAGAGAGCATGCAGACTTGGAAAATGTGTTTGCTTTTAGGTTATCTGGTCAGTACATAAACATTTTTCAGAAAGCAAGAGAATAAAGATCTATTCTGTGACATTAAAACAAAAGAATGGGATAACAGCGGGAACACTGACATCTTGTTAAAAGCAGGTTCTGTTATTGTCTCAGAATTCTTGGCTTTATTCTCTAACAAGCATGGGTCAATGTGATTCGATAAGATCAGTGTTTTACCGACTGCACTGTCATGGTCTGGGTGTTAACCAATAGCTTTGAGCAACAAATAGCAAACTTGTCCGGATACCATAATGAATTGTTATTGAGAAAGGGAATCTGTGCTTTTGGGGAAGAAAAAGTTAGTAGATTAACTGTATAAAAATTAACCTAATATCCCAGTTAATTTAAGGGTATGTATTTGTCACTGGAAAATGATTTTTGAATGAAGTATGTCCATAATGGGTTTGAAGTTCTTAGCTTGTGTGTGTGTGTTCCTCATAAAATGTGTTTACATGAAATGTATAGCCTTTTATGATGGAGCTGATCATTAGGGTACAGCTAATAGAGCAGTGCCTGCTCATTAGAAGAGAAAAGGATGATATTGTAACTGATTGTCAAATCACCTAATTGGGAACTTGATTTTTAAGAGTAGTTACCTATAAGGAGTTCAGTAATGTTTGGGAAGAACAAGAGGTGAAAGGAATAGCTAAATATATTTTCCTAGCAAGAAAGAGGGCAGACTAGAACCAGAAGACATGGCTGAGGAAGTGAAAAATGCTAATTTTCTAGAATGTTTGCAAAACTGAAGGCTCTTGAATGGTAAGAAGGATGAAGCAGAAATGTGAACAGGTATCTTTTTTCATAGACAGCCCTGTCCCTGGTGTTCAGCGCAAAGTGTGCCTGTATGTGCAAGTGTTACAGAACTTAGCTTTGTCTGTGTACTATTTCTTTCCTCAGTCATCAGGTTGGGGTGGGGATGTAAAAGTAAATTGTGACATCTACTGTTACAGAAGGATAAGAGCTATGACCAGCTTTTGGGGCCATGAAAAACCCAACAGTGTTTGTTGGGTTGTGTTTTCCTGGATCAGGATGGGTGATAAGATCATCACCTCCACAAGTGCAAGGCTAGAAGCTCTCATTTGTTTTGGGGTTTTGCCTGGCTGAAGCTGAGCAGAGTATAGAGCTTAGAGGGATTCAAGGCACAAGCTTTTATCATCCCCAGCACTCTGTGCAAAGAGGTTCCATGCTTTTAAATGTCTTTCATGGTCTGTTTTGAACTTGTGACCTGCTCATTTCATTTGCATAGCAATTAATGCATAGCCTTAGTGTGCCTCTGCTTAGTGCCAGCCAAGCCACACAGTGGCAATTGCAAGACTGGGAGATTAAAGTTGTGTAAACTCCTGGAGGCTCTAAGGCTTTGTCTTTATTATGTATTGTTGAGTGCTAAACATCCTTAAGCCACCATTGTAAGCAAGAGAACAAAGAATGGTCTTTGAATGGTGGAGATTGCTTCTGTGTTCCAAGACCAACAGCTTTTCAGTGTGGTGTGTTTCTTAGTAACTTTGCCAACAAGTCAGACCAAGCAGTGTTGATAACTGATATGGAAAAGAAAATCATTATTAGAGCTTGTCTGCTTAGAAAGTTGGGGGAACCTCTTATGTTTGAACAGCTTATTCTTAATGTATAAAAATAACACCTTCAATACAACAACAAAAACAAAAAACTATAAAGTTGGGAAAGGCAAGATGTCAGCAGTAAGAGAATACTGTAGAGCCTGTTCATTGACTTCTGCATCAGTTTGTATCTTGTGCTGTTTGAAGATACCGTGAATAGAAGGATGGAGAGAATCATCCTATCTAAAGAGCTGTAAAAGGTTTATTCTAAAGCAAATCTTTGTGTACTGCTGTATTAAAGTTACCTGGTGTTAACTCCAGTAGCAGAAATACTTGGGGAGGAGAGGGGCTGTTAAGTTTTGTCAGTGTGTGGAAGAACTTCATGTAGCAGAAAGTCTTTATTCGTAAGTGTGAAGGTTTATAACATGGCACAGGTGCATTGCCTGCTGATGTCCGCTACCTTGACTGATTACAATTTATAAATTGTAATGAAGAATTAAACTGCACCTTACTGTAGTTGCATTATAATAGCTTTGAACCAACTCTTTTTCCTTCCAAACTCAGTAACGTAACTCCTGAGACCTAGTGCTGTGCAGCCCTTCTAGTGGTCAGAAGGGAATTAACGTGCTGTGCCAGGGTCCTCTAGGCCATCTCCAAAGGGGGATGCAATGGAGATGATCCACTGGGCTGTGGAAATAAAATATTGTAACTTCTATACATAGTTATTAAATTAAACTTTATTAATATCACATATATGGCTTGGCACTGCCACACTCGCTCAGTCCATGTGTCAGACAGTATCGTGGCATGTGTCTGTAATTGTAGGCACGGTGTCCTGAGGGAAGAGTGGATGTTCCACAATGTGGAGAGGGTGACAGTGGCACTCTCCTTCATTGGTTCACTTTCAGCATATTGTAATGAAATGTTGAGCAGGATTGACCCTCTGGGATCCAGCGCTCATTCCTGGTCTCAAACTAGACTTCATGCAACAGATCACTGCCACCTGACCACTGGTCGCTACCCTCTGGGACTGGCCATTCAGTCAGTTTTCAGTCCACCTCACTGTCCTCTTATCCAGCCTATACTTCCTCTTTTCTGTGAAGATGTCGTGGGAGACAGTGACAAAAGCCTTACTGAAGTCTAGGAAAACAACATCCACTTCCCTCCCTTTGCGTGTTCAACCAAGTTTGGAGACGACTGCTGTAGCACAGCTCTAGTAAATCTAGCAACTTTCTGAAGCCCTTCAAATGTTTCCATTATTTTGGAATAAAAACCGTGCCCTGCTTTTCTGTTGTTTCTGTTTGTGGAAAGGAGGGAAGAGAGGAAGGAAACAGGAGT
>NC_048894.1:90382634-90410762 GCF_011077185.1 Oxyura jamaicensis | reverse complement strand
CTTGTCTGTCTGCAGTACGTTCAAAGTGTATTGTGCATAAAGTGTGTGTCTTTATACGTACGTCCATCCTTGTTTAGTGTCATGGACATTCTTGGGAAAAGTATTTTTCGTATCTTTGTTAAAAAAAAAAATATCTTGAAAAACCTTTTGTGAAAGTTGGTAAGAATTTTCAGTGTCCCAGAATCAGAAATATTTCTGGGGATATACATTCTTCCATGCGTTTTGAATCTGTGATCCTCTGCCTGCTGTTGAAGGTCAGCCATTCGTTGTGCCTTAATTATTTTTGTTATCTTGTTTCTTTTGAGTCAAATTCATAAATGAAGTTTGAAAAACTTTTTTTTACTTGATGTGCAAATAAGAGGTTGGAGGGTGAAAAAAAAACAACAGAATTCACATTTCCAAATGGCTTAAGGACCACCAACAAAGGGAGCCTACTGAGGTAGTCATAGGTTTGGGTGTCTTTTGTTTTTAATTTTTGCGTTCTGCAGCAGAATTAGAGGTGCTTGCCTAACTTCAAAAACAACTACAGGGAAAGAACCCTATAATAAACTTCTTGGAATACGTGTGTCACTTTTTGACGTAGTGATTATGTTAACAGCTTCCCCCAAAACCATACCTGCTGCTATAAATGCAAGAATGCTAAAATGGATCCTTGCTAAAAGGGTGCTGCTGTCTTGTTATTTTTAATGTGATTATGGAAGTCATCTATACCATTGCATAAAACTACTTACCAATAACTTTTCTCTGAGTGGACTCAAAAACACAGCTCATAATCCATATACTACAAGACAGGGACGATCCAGTCCTTGAATAGCTCTATTTTTTTAAGTTAGACGTTTGGAAAGTTGAATATATATTTTATAGACCTAGCTTTTTAAATAGGTTGGCTGGTATTTTGATCAGTGACGATTATTTTTTTTTGTAAAAAACTGGGAATCATAGTGCCATCTTCTTTAATGTGTTTGTTGTAATTTGGCCTTACATCTGTGGTCTCTCTGAAGTTGTTGGAACAAATAAATCTTTATTTGGGATATTTTAAAATGAAGTAGTTTTTAAACTTGATTTTGATAAATATAAATTTATAAACAGCTATATCCATGAATTTTTTTCAGAGCAAATTTGATAGTGTATACTTTTTTTGTAAAGTACATTTGTTTACAAATGCTATCTTTTAATATTTGTTTTGATCTTTACTGTATGTGCTAAGTACAAATAAAAATTCTCAATCTTCATGGTTTGGTTATGATGCATTATTTATTTTTGAAAGATTTTGGGGGAGGGGGCATAGATGCAATACACCACTAATTTGTACCTGTTTTGCCCTGGAATCACTAATGCTGCGCTTGTAGCATTTGCATGGCTACAAATAATGTCTGTGCTACTAATGTTGGGAAGGTGGGACACAACAAGAAAGCAATTGTGCACCGAGATGTGAAAATGCCACAGTAAGCCTAAGGTGGGTAATCACAGAGGCTGCCTTCAGTTTCCTGAGGTCAGTCTTCCTCTCTGTCACCAGCATTTTATTTGAGAAAGGCAGCAAGAGAAACTTGGCTGGAGCCATTGGAACAAGAGCCTAGTTTAGCAGCTCTGAATGCCTGAATGCCCTCTGGAGATTTTTGGTAGTGTTTTTTTTGTTGTTGTTGGTTTTTTTTTTTTGAATACTCACATTAGTTAGGTGGAGTATTTATTGCTTCATGATTCACACACCTACATTCATAACGCACTATTGTTTTTGTCGAGTAATTTCATTTGCTTCTGTGTGCTTTGTTGTCAGTGTTCCTCCTCATTGTGTGTTATCTGTGGTTTGGCTTATTGCTGAAGGTGCACTGATCTCCCTGAGAGATCTGAAGAAAAAACAGCTCAGAGCCTAATCAGTCTTTAAGCATTAAATGCCTCGTGCAGGAGGTCTGCGGTCTGCACATAGGTGAAGAGCATCCTGTGGGACTTCTGTGTTCTGCAGTTTGTGTGTGTCGCCTCGAGGGAAGCATTTGTCATACTGCTTCTCTGGAAAAGAAGCTCGTGCTCACTCCCCTTGTACTTTTCTATTCCACATCCTCCTTGCTGTCTGCAGAAATCTGTACCAGCAATGTCACCGAGCGTTCAGATAGGTAAGAACGGATCAAATTCACTGTCCTTCCTTGCTGTGGTCATAGTTGGCTTCTTGCAGCAAATGGGCTGAGATGTGGCTGGGGCACTAGGTAGCATTTCTGGCTGTTTTCTCTCTGACCCCTGGCATTGCTTGGATTTGTGCAGCGTACACCTCCTGCACAAGGGTGGAGGTGGGTGCCCCTGCAGTGAATTAGGTGGTACAAATGCTTTAAATCTAAAAGAATCTAGAAGCTTTTTCCTTTCCCCCTCTAAAATGAGCACGCTTGTTACTTAAAAGTATGCTTTTGAACAAGTGACTAATATGGCTCTTGTGATTTCAGGAACACAGTTCTTGTTTGAAGCAAGGCAAACCTCTTTGAAGGTGAAAACCAAATTACATGGGGAAAGGGGAGAGAGTAGAAGGGTGGAAAATGTTTGGTGAGCTCAGCTGTTAAATGCAGTAGCACCTTTTGTTTAAAATAAGGCTGGGAAAGCCCAGGTGATGTAAATCAATACTTCATCTTACATTAATGCTGCTACAGGATACCACTGGTAGTTTGTAGATGCACAAACTCAATACTTGATAGCCCTGGTAGGTGAGTGGTTTTATATTGTGTTGAATTATTTTAACTAGTGGTTTCTCGTGAGGAAATGTCACAGGTTTTTTACTTTATACAAAAGAGCACGTTATACAGGCACAGAAAAATCAACAAATTCTGTGTGTACTGTAAATATAGAGGGAAATTGCTTCATGCGGTGCCTGAAGGAAGTATCACTTCGCGAATCCAAACGAAGCACGTTCTCAGAAGTACGTGCTGAGCTGTTTGTGCAGAATTCCCCCACCCAGTTCTGAAGTCTGTTCCTTGTGCAAGTTTCAAACCTTTTTTAACAAGTCCAGTGTACACTTAAACTCTTCTGTAATCTGATTACAGGTAATAAACACTATCCTCCTGTCATCTAAGGGAGGGAAGTTACGTGAGTACAGTGCTAGGCACTGGAGAAATGGCCATGATGTGAAGTGTGGTGTGTGACAGGCTGCAGAATTGCTTTATTCATCCTGTCTGAGGGTACCTGGGATCACCTCTCTGCATGCATGTCTCCTGCATTACCAAGGCTGGAACCCAGCTCTTCCCCAGTGTAGCTCAGGGCCAGCTCCACTTTGTGTGTATATTTATTTATTTATTTATTTATTTATTTATTTATTTATTTTTTACACTGACTATAACTCTGTAATCCTACATGCCCTGCCCCAGCAGCTGGTGGGGGAATTGAAAAGCTGACACCACCACATCTGTAACCTGGGCTGAAACATATCACTCTTCAGCCCCAGCCAGGCTCTGGCATGCAAACTAATGACTAATATTGAGTACTGAAATATGATACTGAAATACAATACTGAAAGTGACAACGCTTTTGAATTGTTTTAGCGTGGGCTTTTCCCTTAAACTTTCATTTTCAGCTATTTTTCTCTAGCTGATGTGAGTCACGGGCAAAATGAACAAAGGGATCGGTTTTTGTAATGTATTTCCAAAACTGGCAATCTGAGGGTTGCACATTTAAGCAAAAGACTCAATACATCCTTCTAGAACGTTTTGTCAGTGAACCCATGTGCAGATTGACCAAAAGAAGGATTTCCTACTCATACTGTGGACGGAAGCGAAGCATATATTATGGCCTTGTGATGTAAAATGTCATTTTTCCCTCATTCTGGGTGAGTGTTGCTGAAGATCTCTCCTCAGCCTGCAAGAGAAATATTATTAGAGCTTGAAACTAATTCTGAAAATGGACCTTCCACTGCTGACAAGGAATGAGTTGGGGAACTTCTAAGACAGGGAAAAAGAATGGTAAGTATACCACTTGCTTCTCAGGTGTCAAAGCTGTCTAGATGGAGACCTGAGGGGAAGGAGCAAGACAAATCAGTGTTGTTATCATCTGTTTTCAGAGGTTTCCCACCGGTTTGTATATCAAGTAGGCAGGCTACAGCTACCTACCTTGAAGGAGAGAAGAAGGCACATCCATCTCACCTGATGTGCCAGATCTCTGGACAGCTAAGTGCCTTCCCTCTGACCCTGGCAAAGGAGAACTGAGAAAAGCAGTTGTGTGGGGGAGTGCTGTCGCTGCAGGCCTAGACAGGCACTGCCAATGGCAGCCAGAACTTCAGAGCTGCTGCAGACTAACTCGCATTAATGGACATAAATAGGAACCAAATTTTTTGAAACTATCTCAGGCTCTGTGCTGTACTTTGAAAAGGGACTGGTCCACCAGGATCCTAGCTACGTTTGTTAAGACCGTGCAAGCCAAGAATCTTCTCTGAGAGCCATCTTGAACTTGTTTCCTGCTGGTTAAGCCTCTACACATCAGCCATACTCATGCTACTGTGTGAGGATGGAGATTTCGAACCTGGTTGAAATAAATAATCCATTTTCATACTTTAGAGTCAATTTGCCAGTGCTTGGAAGAGCACCATGCTATTCCGCATGCTCCCAGGTTCTAGTGTTGAAGGGCATGCAGGAGAACCAGAACTCTTTTTTCAGCAGGCACCAGACACATTGGAAAATGGAACTTCTGGACAAAAACAAGGCTAGTCAAAGTAGGTAAGGAAAAACATAATGTAAAGGGAATGTGCATACCACACCCACCTGCCTGTTTGTCTCTTGTCATTATAAAGCAGTGTGTGAAATGATAAAGACCGTGCTTGACTTCCACTGTTTTCCACATACTCCTGTACCCTGAAGTGACTGGCCAAATAGGCTTCCTTTCTGATGTATGTGCTGTTTCTCTCATTGCCGCTGCGTCACAAAAACAGATAAAAGCTTGATTCAGCTGGAGTTCCTCCCTTAATATGAGTCACTTCCAGTAATAAACCTTCTGCAGGTTACATTCCGCTCTCAACTACCTACTAATGACTGCTTCATGACTGTCCTTTACAGCAAAACAACTTATTCTCAGTTGGTTTCATGAGTGCTAATCTGAATTTAGTCGTAAAGTTCTCAAACCAAGCTTTGTTCTGTGCTGTCCGCTGCACAAATTAGTAGGTTGCTATTGAAAATGCAGGCACGTCTTCTGTAATAACTTTCATACTGCTTTTAATTTCAGCATATAACTTTCAGTTCTCCTATCTATCTTTAGGAAAAATGGTGTCTTTATTTTTTTTTTCTTCAGATAGACTTGGCACAGAAGGTAGATAGGTTGAGACGGGATGTTCCACCAGCCAGTTATCTTAGCCCCAGTGTTAGTTCATGGCTTTCTCTTGGCTCTGTGGGACTGCTTTTGGTTTGTTAGCATTTTATCTTTCATGACTAGTTGCATGTCTACATGCAATGTAGAAATACAAAGAAAATTATCATTTCTTCATATGAAGAAGTCCAGTTCATTTTCTCTCTATCAGGCAGTCATCAAGAATACTTCTTAGTCATCAGACCACCTGAGACCTGAGGAATCTTCCAATTTAAAAATGAGATAAAAGTTGAGCTAAGACTGTTGGAGAAACAGTGAAAATGCGCCTAGATTTCTGTTTTCCATTGCCACCACAATTACTTTCTCACGTCTCTTTTTTGTACTTCCGATCTTCTAAGTTTATGTGCATGTGTTTTCCTTTCTTCGTCATCTTTTCTTCTTGTTGCTGTAGTAATAGCATGACCTTCAGCTTTACAGTACCAAACAACAAAAACTGCAGCTCACCATGTCAAAAACTGAAGATGCGTTGAATTAAGCAAGAACGGATGTTTCAAGTAGAAGCAGTTGGGAAACCTGGAATTTCTGGATTAACGATGTCATATGTTGAAGGATTATTAAATATATATATATATATATATATATATATATATAAATGAGATGATGAAAAACATCCTTTGCTTCCTGCCTCCTGAATGAAATGGAATAAGTAGCCACACCTAGTTAGTAGTAGGAAGTACTGATCTAATGCAATTGAAACTCCAGATAATAAGCTACTTCTTTATAAATATTTTATTTTCTCCACTAAGCCCATAACAATCTGTGCTAGTAATCATGATGGTTTGCCTACTATTTATCAATTTCTGCATTTTTTAGAACCTTAGGGAAGGAGAAAACATTACACAGTTTAAATGGCACTGGAGAAACAGTAATACCATAGCAGTGAGGATGGAAAGAGGCAAGGGAGCTTTGAGACTTCAGCGTCTGTGCCTTCAGCACCTGGAGCTCATTGATCAGTGAGTACGGCTGATCCGAAGCAAGTCTTCAAGGAACTTTGAAGTAAAACTGGACGACTGTGTCAAAATTTTAAGCCCAGAAGGGCTTCATTTGTTATCAGTTGTTTTCAAAGTCTACTGTTTTATTTAATGTCTTTCTGTCTTACTCTCATTTTCCGACTTTAAAAATACTCTGAAAGTTGCTTTTAAGACAAAAAGAAAAGTTTCTTGCTTTAATTCAGATGTGTTCCTCAAGTGTTGCATGGAAATGGAGATAGTAGTAGGCTGCAAGTCTGAGAATGTCCTTGCTGTGCTGAGCGACTGTTTTTGTGTTGCTTTTACCTCTTTACAAGGAGTTATTACTTGCTATATGCTGTACCCGTTCAGTAGCTATTCTGATAACGTGTTAAAATGGCAAACATCTAAACTGAGGTCTTCCGCATGGCAGTAGCGTCAGGTTTGCTCTTGCTAGAGTTTAAAGTTTCAGCAAGTTACTGCACATTCAGGAGACCCCATGTCGCTTTGTACGGCATTAGAAATATTCAAAATCTGAGTAATTTCAAAGTTTGATTAATCTCATTTAAAACATTTTTTCCAAGTATTTCAGCTTTGCAGGAACAGAGGTGGGAGATTTTGTAAGATGGGGGGCCATCATTAAGGGGAGCCAAGTCCAGTGGACATTAAGGCTGAGGCAATTTCTCTTTCCTAACCTACTGGGTGCGAGGCTGCTGCAGTTCCCAGTTTCCGAGCAAATATGTGCACGGGATACCTACTCAGCCAGCCATACAGCAGAGGAGAGCAGTGCCTTCACCAGTACCTGCAGACGCTAAGAGCACCATAGAAACCTGGACAGCACAGCCAGCCACTCCTGTATGCATACATCATCCTACAGAAAACACAGTTAATTAAGATGGGCCAGACTACAATGGTGAGGGCTTGACCAGCCAAGCATACTGAGCAGCAGCTTGCTCACTCAGCAAGCTGCTTCTCTCCCTTTTCCTATACTGCTTCTTCCCTGATGTGTGCAAACTGCACCGTTTTCTTCCCTTGACTGCTGTTACTCCTGCTTTTTTCCTGCATTGCTCCCAGTTTTTTTGAGTATAAAGGTACCTTTACTCAAATTTCCCAAGGCTTCTTAGGTAATTTGGACCTTAGGTGGTATTGCTGATAGAGGTTCCTAGGCCATGCCGGCCTGGCAGGATTGTTCTCACTGAAAGGTCCCTTCCGTGCCCTGTGAAGTCGGGCCATTTCTCACAGAGCCCTCCCTTAACTACCTGTGAAATTCAGCGCTCTTTCAGGGCACACTCTGTAATATCTGGAAGCTGCTTACGCTCTCACCTGTTGGGCCCAGCAGTTTCTTCTGTCACATCCCATGGCTGCTCGTGTTATTTAATGGCTTATATGGCAGGAAAGGCCGTAGCCTGGGTTAGCACCCTGAGATCAGCTGCAGGCTGTCTCGGAGGCTTGGGTTCCCCCGTGCCTGTGCTGCTGTGGTTACCTGGGCCGGTTTGCTGGTTTCCCAAGCTGTCTGTGCGTGACTACCAGGGGAAGGCAGCGCTGACTTGGGGGGGATTTCGTCTCCTTGAATCTTCTGTCTGCTTTCTGGAGTTCTCATCTGCAAGGACGTCTGGGACAATGAATTATTTCTTTTTGACAGGTGATTAAATATCATTAGCCATCGTTATCATTAATTAAAACCATTTGTAAATGAAGAAAAGCAAGTTCAGTTCCCCAGTGGGCATATTTTGCATGACAGTTTTGCAAGGCAGTATTTTTTTTTAACGATCTCTATGCAGATAAGGTGAAATCTGTGAGGACAATGGATGTGTCGAGTTGAGATTTGTTTCTTGGTATTTTATGAGAACATGCTTTGCCGCAGGCTCTGCTCCTCTTGCAGAGAATTCCAGATTAACTGGAAGCTGGATCTACTCCTGTTTCAAGGCTTACTTCAGCATCTCGATACTTAGTTCAGTAATGCAGGAAGCTGCTGCTTAAACTTTTATCTCCTACAGGAGATTTCTTTTTCTGCTCTCCTTGCTGTTTCTGAACACCCGCTTCCCCATGGCCATTTTCTCCTTCCTCCCAGTGCTGGTTGGTCTGGCTGGCAGAAGGATGCTGTCTGTCCACTCTGCTTACATGATGCTAGAAATAAACAACTTTCTGCAGTGTCCCTAGGAATAGATGAGGACTGGTCCTCTGGCAGCAGGGAGAGCAATCTGCAGTGCATCTTCCCAGGCCTTCCCTAAAGGATACACATGGGCCAGCTCTCCTGTCACCCAGTGGTGTCAGGGCAGAGCATGGGAGTGTGACAGTGCTGTCAGCTCCAGTTACACTTCTCATGGTTTAGGGTGTCAGTTTTTGACTGGCAAAGAGTTCTTGGTTACATGGTGCAGGGGAAAAATTATATATATATATAATATATATAAATATCTATATAGGTATGCTTGTAGGCATCCCAGTTGTCCCTCACTTAAAACACACACCTTTTTTCTATATGTCCCAGTCCTTGGCTGCAAAAGTGAAACTCCATCCTTAGCAGTCCTTCTTTTAGTCCTTCTAGCAGTGAGTTTTGCTAACAATTAACTTATTTTGTTCTGAATTTGTTTTGAAGCATAGACAGGGGATAAGCCCAAAGTCTCCTTTTCTTCATCCTCTCCTCCCAAAGCACAAAGACTAAAGCCAAAAAGTGTTTGGCTTAACCTAGCTGCTAATTCTCATCCCCCCAGCTGCTGTGCTGAAGCTGAATGTGCACTGACTGCTTTTGTTAGACCTCTGGGGGTCTCTCCTCCACAGGTACACATTAATAAACACACACGTCAACGTGCACTTTAGTAATCTCTGACTGCCATTTGGGAGCACATCTGAAGCCCGTTTGGATGTTGGAGGTATTGTTGCGATATGGCGATGGGTAAAATGTTGTCTATCAGAGGAGAAGCCTGGAGGGGGGAGCCTCCCAACACATTCAGTACGAAGCCTGCAGTGTGGATTTGAGCAGCTTAAAGCTGCAAAAATCACCATCAGGCTTGCTCCGAGCTGCGGATAGGGCAGGACTGAGAAGGTTGTGGAGATGTTTGTGTAAAATTTGGGTAAAAGGCTTTTTAAATACTAGAAAATTGCAGTGGTTTTGTGCAGTAGAGGTGTTCAAAGCAAGGGACAGAGGTGGGTGTGGTATTTGTTGAAGGTTATTTAACAAGAGTCACACCCGTAGGTAGAAGCCTGGGATTTTCTTAAACCTCTGCTCAGCTATTGCAGGGCGGGTCTGGAGTCAAGGCAGGGGCATCGGAAGGGCACAGCGGTTTGAGCCTGCTCTCTGCTGTTGCTCCAGCAGCCTCCGCAAGGAGGGGAGAGAAGAAAGCCTTGCCATTGCTCTCCAAGCGTGTCTTCAGACAGGGAGGAGACGCCTCCAGGAAGAGGACATGGACAGCGTGCAGGCCTGCTCAGGGATGCGGGTGAAAGATGCTTATGCAGGTCTGCGTGGTTATGTTCTGCAGGAGAAGGAGGGTATGAGCTGGAAGCATGGCTTGGAAAGGCAATTATTTAAATCTATGTAGATATATTTATCTGTCACGGGTTGTACCAAAATGGGAGGTGCTGTCATGGATGAGTGAGAAAAGTCCGGAATGGGTTATGTTCTTAGTGCATGTGAGAATTTAAGACATAGCTCTGCAGGAGTGAGACCTCTTAGTTCGGAGTAACCTGCTTCACAGCCCAGTTTGGAGGGCATAGAAACCTGGCTGGTTTTGGAAAGGATTTGGTGTTCTTGAGGATCAGAAGTTGAACATGATTCAACAGTCCCAGGCTATTTAGGAAAAAGCAAATGTCGTGTTACAGTGCATAAACAGAAAGAGGTCCCATGGGGCATGGGAGGCAACCTTTACTCTCTGCAGAGCGTTGTAGAGCCCCGACTGGAAGGCCCCGCATCTCAGCAGGGGTGGGTGTGCAGAAGGGGGCAGGAAGGACCATCAGAGCTGTAGAAAATGTGGTGTGTGAGGAGCAATTGAAGAATTCAGGGTTTCGAACTCCTAAGAGAGATGTGAAAAACAGCTTTCAGAAACACAGGTTTCTGTGGCAGGAAATAACCTGCTCACTGTATCTGTGATGGGCAGGGGAAGAAATAACGGGCCTAAACTGCAGCAAAGGTGACTTAGGTTAAACGGGAAAAGTAAGTGCAGGCGTGGAGAGACACTGAAATAGGTTGTACGGGGAGGTCGTGGAGTCTCTGCTGGTGAAGGATTTTAGGATTCAGTTCAGACACTCAGCTGGGGTGGTAACATAGGCCTGCTTAGTCCACCTTTGGGGGGAGAAGGGAAGAATTGTGTCTTCTAAATAACTTTCTATTCCCCATTTTTCTATGACCCCCTAACATGATTATACCCGTGAGTTGTACACATGGTTCAGCAAAGCAGCAGGAGGAGCATGTGAGGTGTCAGAATGCCCTCTGAAAATATCTTTTAAAGCAAAAGGTGAGGACTGTAAAATTGGGATAGAGGGCTACTAATGAAAATAAAATTTAAAAAAAAAAAATGGAAAAGGTAAATAGAAGATGTATGCTCTTTGCCCTGTTTCTCAATAGGCTGCCTTTTTGGTCAGAAGAAAGTGATTGAGGAATTTTGAGGCTGAAGGCAATACCAAGTGTCTGTGGACTTTGACTGTCTTTTTGGAAGGTTCAGCTGCCCCGGGCTGAGTGCTTTGCCAGAGTGCTGGATGGAGAAGGAAGAAATGTTTTCTTCCTTTAGAGAATTGGCTGTAGGGCCCTGCCTCTTCTTCTCTAAAGGGCAGGACTTGGTGATATAAGAAGCAGCTGGAGTTTGATCAGAAAACAAGACAGGTAAATAAAACAAGAAACCTGCAGAACAGCCTATTGACAACTAAAAGGTAAAGCAGGGGTAAAACATTGGTAAACTAGGAGGGCCAAAAAGACACATACAAGAGAAAAGATGAAAATCAATACCTGCCCACAATTGCACGTAGTGTGAGAGCATTGCTTGATGTCTGGGGAGCAAGTATGAAAGCCTGGAGGACATGGAATATGATCAGACAGCTGACTGAAAGAAATTAGTGATTTATTTGAATCCATGGGCTGGGAAGGGCATATGTGCATGTTATGCATTCAGATAAACCAGACAGAAACAAGCAACAAAAAAAGTTAATGGCAGAAAGATGCATTGAGAGTCTCAAGAATCTAGATTTAAGGCAGTGGGAGAACAGTAAACTTAGTGAAAAGAGATGTGACATGCAAAATAATTCCATGATGATGTCAACAATGCCATCTTGTAGAAACTGCACCAAGATACACACAATATGCTTCTAAATTAAACAGTACAGAGTACAAAGAATAGGGATTTGGACTGCTCATTGTATCTTTGTTTGGATACTGTCAGCTATTCTGGTACCCTGGCTCTGAAGCTGCTGCGAGCGCTGTTGTTTGATTGTGCAGTAACTCGCCAGTCCAGTAGTGAGTCTGTGCACAACTCTTAGGTGGGGAGGAGGACATGGGTGTGAAAGCCTTCCTTGCCCAACCCCATACTCATCAGAAGAGAGAACTGAGCTCCAAGATGAGTTTGTCTTGACATATGTCAGTTGCTGCCAGTCCTGGAAGAGTGCAGGTGACTTTTGGGTAGGCCAGCAGTTTTGGTAGGAGACTGCCCCAAAGAGTGCACTGCCTGGGTGCTGGCATCCTGCCTGCAGCTTTGTGACTTACTGCCCTCGAGGATTTCAGTGCACACCCAGACATCAGCTTTGCTGGGCTCGGTACTTCTTTGAAATAATGGTCATCCTGCATTTTATGTGGTGTGAGTCCCTCTGTCTGCACAGTCAAGAAATACATCTGGAGAACTTGGTGCAAGTCTTGCATCATGCCAGAGCTGTTTCGGCTCACTCGGTTGCTCAGGTCATTTTAGCATGGAAACTGCTTCATGTCTATGGCAATGTGAGGAGTCAATGTAAGGATTTGGTGTGATCTCATTCGTTTTGGGGAAAAAAAGAAAAGGGGTCAAAAATCTGCTAAATTAACCTTGCCAGCAGGTGAGATGAAAGCAACTCCCAAGTACATGGCATTCTGTGTCTCTGGAGCTCTCCTCTCAGTCAAAAAACGTCACTTCAATTCGAAGAGCTTGAAGGGAGAGTGCAGGTGAGCTGTTACAATTAGTGTGCAATCTGATTAGCCTGTACCATTTTTCCCCAGTAGGCACTTGCTTGATCTGATTATAAGAGTGAAGATACAGTACAGTTCCAGAAGACTGTCCTGGCTTATCCGAGCTCACCAAAACCATTCCCTGTGTATCCAGCCCCTATTTGTATCATTTCCTTAAGGCAAATAATGCATCAGAAGTGCCTTTATTGGCAGTCCTTGCTCCATGCCGGGAACCTGCCAAGATTAATCAACAAATCATTCCCCTCCCCACCCCCTGCTTTCAGAAAGTAACCCGCATACAAGTGTTATTCAATTACTGCCCAGTCAGAAACCTCATGTTGTCAGAAGTTGTTGTTGAGAAGACAGCGGTTATTAATGATGTACTGAGTTGCACGCTTCAGTGTATCTCTGGAAATGATGCAGATATGTTTACATGCACATGACTGGTTAATTTTGCTTTGAATCAGTAACTAATCTGCAGAGAACATATGTAGCAAGGAGCTAGGTACAATTTATTCCTTGCTCCTTTAATTATTCTGTTTGTCTTTATTCCATGTTGTCAGGTTTTCAGCTACTGTTAGTAATAAGAGCAAACTGAAAACCCGTGTGGGTGAAAAGATAATTTCTTTAGCAAATGGGTAGGGAATTCTTTATTATTTCTTTTTTTTTTTTTTTAATTTATTTTTTAATTAATTGATTTACTGCAACTACTGTCTAATGCAATACTGCATAATTAGTTAAAACACTATAAACACTTAAAGCATCCCACTGAGGAGAGCACATTCGAGACATTTGCAGTATCTATGTAAAATTATGTCAGTCTTTTTTGGTTACTGACATGGAGAGAAAATATTTCCATATATTTCTTATCATGTCAAACAATAAACTGAAACAGCATCAGTTAAAACTATTGAAGAAAATCCATACTGTCATGTCAGACATCTGAGTTAGTGATGAATTAAAATTTCAGTGTCTCCGTTTCTCCATATATTGTAGATATATGACAACACTTAATCTCCTAAACTAAACATAAATATATATACATTTACCAACAGAGGTATTATTCCTTTTTGACCAAGTGTTATTTTGTACGTTTATACTTGTAAAAACCTTTTCTTTCCAGTGGGATCTTTCTCCATTTTTTCCCAACTTGCAGATTTTTCATAGAGCCTTTACACCGTTATTTTGGGTCCTGGGCTTTCTCAGGAATGTGAAGTCATTCTGGGACTGTTCCGTGGTCTCCTCTTCTGATGGTTTCACTTTAAAGGAATTATTGTTTGTTGCATGATCATTTTCCTATTGCAGGTGAAACTTCATATTCATGCAGTACAAATTTTGATGTTTTTGAGAATCATTCTGTAGGTCAGTTAGAATTTGACTCAGTGTAACAGTTTAGCAGAAGTTGCTCAGAGTGTAAAATCAAAATCTGATACTAAAGACATGTCAAACAGAAGCATCCTTTTTCCGCACCCTGTGAGTCTCCTATTAACAGAAAAGTGTAAAGATTTGGGATATGCCTCATTAAAAATTTTATTTACAAAAAATGCATTTTTTCCCAAGGAAGTTTGCACTCTCTCCAAAAGTACAGTTTATCCTACTGTTTCCCACTCTAATTTGAACTGAATTTATTTTGTAGCTATCCCTTGAACAACAGTGATCTGCATCAGTTCAACATTGAGGAGAATGGTGGAACACCATATAGCGCAAAAATACCTGCAAGGCACCACCACCACCACCGTCATCACCACCACCACTCTAATTATGGCGCCCTTGCTCCCGACAGCAAAGACATTGTTTCTGGAGTTCCAAATCCAAATAGTAAGTCTACTGCAGTGAATGTCGTATCAATAACTGAGCTGGTTTTGGATTTGTCTCTGGGAAGGAAAAAAGGAAAGGAAAACATCACGTTTCTTTCTTTCCTTTTTTTTTTTTTTTTTTTTTCCTTGAAGAATATACTTCCTGTTATTATTTTCTAGTTTGGTAGTACATGCAAATGAGACAAGATTTTACAGTTTCCTGGCTTTGCTGTGAGATTGTGGGATTTGGTAGATTGGTGTTCCACAGCTGAACAAATACCCAATTAGTCACAGATACTGAGTCTCTAGCTTCTTGGCACAGGCTATTTTTTCAGTGTTACTACTATTTGTATAATATCAAAAACCTATCTTTGTCTGCCATTGTCTTTTGCTGATCTGCCCAGCTGGCCTTCAGCCCTTGCTTGGATCTGGCTCTTGCTTTCATGTCTGGGCAAAAGCAGCAGAAGTTTTGAAGCACTGGACAAACACCATCTTGCTATCTGTTTTGGTACCGGTGTCCACAGCTATGAAGGAAAATCACACTGAAGCTGGAGTCCAGTCCAGTGCAACAGACTCTCTGGACTCTTTAAGAAAACTTCTACAGACTCCACGGATTTTAATAAGCATGGCAGAAATGCTCTCTGAAATGTCAGGGCTCAGCTCAAAGTACAGAAACTCAGAAACACCTGAGAAGCTATGTTACAAGAACTGGTTTAGATTGACTAAAAGACGTAGGGAGGTGTCTATCAGAAGCACACTTTTTCATCCCTAGGGGCTTACTGTCTTCTACAATGCTCATGCTCTTCCCTTTTGAGTCAGGTGGAGTCTTCCTCTGTGCTGCATAGGAAGGCCTTGCTCTGCTGTGCTATTTTCAGTCCCAGTGGCTGGCACCGCGTTAGCTAGCAGTAACGGTGACAGTTCCCACTCAGCCCTGCCTGCCACCACTGGAGTACCCTTACTTGCTCTGTGGAGATATCCTTGGCATGTAGAAAGAGAAGAGGAGAGAAACCTGCTTATTTCTGCTACAGCCTTGGGGAGTTTGGGCGTAAGTCTCTGCTGCTGAACATGTACAGACTTTTTTTTGTAAAGGTACGTAGCTTGGCCAGATGTTTGTAGGTTTACACAGAAACTGGAAGAGAAACATCCCTGCCATTGAGCAATCCTGTTTCTTGCTCTCCAAATTTATAATCCCTGCACTCTGCAGTGCATGAGATGCTGGAACTGTGTAAGAATTTCTGAAGATTGACAAAACAAGGTGTGATATATTACTTTCCTTACCTCAGGGCCATGCTAAGCTTTTTCCTTTTTCCATTTTTTTTTTTTTTTTTTCATCTTTAGTTGTAAATCACCCTGAGATAGGCATCTTTTAGGGAAACCTTGAGCTTGAAACAAGGATCTCATCATGGATGGTGCTGTGTGCCCTTGATTGCAGGTTGTCCCTCCTCAGCAGCAATGCACAGGCATCTACCTGCACAGACACTTTGATCAGACTTTGTTTCAGAAACCCAGAAAATGTTTGTTTAATTTTCTTTCCCGAGGTGAGGGAGGTGACAGTTTTTAGGAGGGAAGCACAAGAAACTAAATGCAAGACGTTCTAGACATTCGAAGAAGGTGTCCTGAGCAGCAATATGAATTGCTTGACAGGGCTTTAGATCTATATACTCCCTTAGGAGCAATCTCCAGGAGATCTGCTGTGCTTCTCAATGCTTAATGTACTGAATGCTCCACATCAGCATATCTACAGAAGGGAAAATGCAGCGGTGGCGCTGGCAGTGGGGCTGCCATTGGGAAGGGGGTGCTGCCTGCTTGGTGAAGCTGGGCCAGAAGGCCGCATCCAGGCTGTCAGCCTTCCCCCAGCACCGTGCCAGCCTCTGTTTTCCTTTTCCAAATTAGAGGTGAAGCACGCCAGTGGAAATACAGCCAGAGCCAGCAGTGGTGCTGCTGAGGGCCAAGGCCCGAGGGCACTGCAGGCCCTATTGCTCTGGGGCAACCTCACAGCTCAGGCCCAGGGCCCCATGTCACCACCCTGGCCACCAGGCCCTGCCCCAGCAAGGCTGCGGCAGGGCCTGGCTCCAGCTCCAGAGGTAGCCCATGGCATGGTTTCCCAGCACAGAAAGCTAATTCTCCCCAAAATGCTAGTCCACAGTGAGAGCAGGCACGCTCGGGCTGTTGCTTGTGCTTTTAGAGTGGTGCTGGAGTGGATGGGACCACCTCCCTGGAAACCCTGGGTCAAAGCCACTCGTTTGCAGCTTGTGGTGGCATCCCTGGGTGCCCTTTGGAGGCTGACCTCCAGCACCGTGGCTGCCAGCCAGTTCTCTGGGACCACGTGTGGCAGTATGGGACCAGAAACACCCAGGAAAGGACATACTGTCAGGGCTCTGGATAAGGACTGTGGCAACATGGGGGCAGGTGTCAGTGTCTGGCTGGAGGCTGGATGAAAGGGGCCCCTGTTGGGAAAGCGTTTCTAGGAAGTACAGGGTCACCAGCCTGAGCCCACTCTCAAGAAGAGGGTGCTTGTGACCAAAATATCTGAAGTGGACATGCCTGGAAAGCCAAAAGGTCCATGCGGGCAATATGCTATCCAGATGGAAACCTCCCAGTGAGGCTGGTGGGGGTGAGGTTGTGCACATCAGCTTGGCTACCTATTGGTTTTCCAAGGGACCATGCGCATTGTGTTACATATTCCAGTTCTTATAGGCGGGACCCAACTCTGAGCTTGGGAGGTGATTTTAAATGAATGTGAAATGGAACTTGGAGTGACCCACCTGCTGGTACCTGGCATGTGGCTGAGAGAGGGAGAAGATGCCTCCACTTACATATGCTCTGATAAAATCTCAGTGCCAATTTGCAGGTCATTGTGAAGGAGAGGTGAAAATCACAGTATGCCCAGCCACAGTTCCTTTTAAATACTGCTGCACATTTCACAGCAAGCACACAGCCTGGGACTTTGTTACAGAAAACAAACCCAGGCCAGATCTGCCTGATTTTTCACATACCAAGTCATTTGTCTACTTCGTTTACTGGAATAAATGAAATCAGGTGAAATAAATCTGACATGTGTGTTCATGAAGGTAGATCAGCAGAAGATGTTTTCATGAAGTCAGCCTAATTATTAGATTTGCAGTGCTGCCCATCGCCTTAGAGTTAGCATACACAGATCATATCTTTTCATGCAGCAGATTTTTCCCCATTTATTTTCAGTCAGCGTACTGAGGACCACTGTGTTCAGCAGCAGAGAGCATTGCAGTGCCAGCACTGCTCCTTAAGACTAATCAGCACAGTGCCATTGTACATGGATTACCATGTGCACATGAACAGACCCACCAGCAGCAGCTGGGCCTATTGCAGAAAACAGCTGCCAACAAGCATGTCATATAGCTTGCAGAATTTTTTATGGCAGAAAATGACAAATGGAAAGAAGGGGCCCAGCTTGCCTCACAGAATCTAGGCTGAGCTTGCAGGTTATCACTTTAAAAAAAAAAAAAAAAAAGAAAGAAAAAAAAGAAAAAAAAGAAAAAGACATCTTTTATTCCTGACCTGCTTGATGCAAAATTCCTTTTTTAACCCTGAGTAGAGAATGGTTTAATACAGCCTGAGTTTCAGGCTGGAATAGTGCTTTAAAAAAAAAAATAAAAATGCTGCCAGATACTTTCTTGAAATGAAAGCCTGGTTTTGCCAAGTCTTAATGCTGACTCAATAAATGTATGCCTTTTTTTTTTTTTTTTTTTTCCTAGGACTTCAAATTTTGCATTTTTTTTTTAAATATATCTGTTTGCAAGGTTGAGTCAAAAAGCTAAAATAGCTTGGTTTCTGAAGCTCTCCCTTCAAGCAACAACAAAAATCTAACAAGTCAGTTTTAAATCACAGCATTTGAATAATTCAAATAATGCACTTTCCCCCCCTCTATATTCCTTCTTGACAGGAAATAGAATGACTGTTTCTTAAAAAAAAAAAATAAAAAAAATCATAATTGTGTCTTGTCTTTGGAACTACAGTCTTATGGCTGGGGTAATTTATTCCCTGGTACCACTGAGCAGTTTCACAGTCTCATATCTATGGAAGGAACCATAATGCCAGAGATGCTGAACTCTGCCATCAGCAGCTTGTGATGAGAGGCCACCAATGGGAGGTCAACACTGATACCGTAACCCCTTCTAGGACATTATTACCTCTGATTATATTTCACCAATGCCAAAAATAGCTTTTTGCTTATATCCCTGTAAGCTGGCATTAGCAGTTTGTCTCTAGTCAGCAAAGGCCTTAATGTATATTTAAACAGCTGTAGAATTAGATCTTGAGTGAGCAATATTTAATATTCTTAGGACAGCTTAAGAACCTGATCCAAACAAAACTGCAGGCAGTGCAAAGTTTTTATTGATTTCAGTGGTCTTTGAATCAGACTCCAGAGACTACCAAGTTGTTGCCAACTATTATCACTTAGAATCTATGGAAAAAAGAAATGCAGGAGGTAGCAAGGATTCATTAAATTATCATGTAATGAAGCTCATTTTTCTCAGAATATTTGCAAATATACATATGTATGCCACACCATCCCTAAGACATTGGCAGAGACCTTTCAAGACTGTCTCAAAAATATTTTACCTTGTCTTTCTATGTCAGTGGTGTGCTCAAAATCTCTGTTGACAAAGCATAGCAAATTTCTGACAACAGTCTTAAAGAGGATGTCATATAAATAAAGATGTCTGAGAGGAGCCAAAAGCTATACTCTGATCTCTTTACACATCACATGTTCTGAGAGTGGCACCTTGGCTGCATAAATAATCCCTCTGGTGTCAAGTGAGTTTTAGAATATAAGGGAGTGGGGGAAAGAAATATCTAGCCCTAAGCTGGCAAGAGCCCTGCTGAAACGTAGAGATGGGAGAGAACGGGCAGGGGGAGGAATTGTTTGCTAAACAGAACAAGGAAAAATGACCCAACAGGCATAATTATGAAACATTTTGGATGTTCTTACAGGGAAGATGGTTTGCTGATCATTGTCTCTTCAAATGTGGTTGAGTGATTTGCTCTGCTGTTCTTCAGTAGCCTCCCTTCAGACTGTCTTACCTTCTTTTCTTTCTTTCCTTCTTTCTTTCTTTCTTTCTTTTGGGCATCTTTTTAGAATTGAGCTCAGGACTTCCCCTTCTTTATGATGAAACTTCTCATCTGAAGAAAATAGAAACCGAGAGTGTGAAGGTAGTTGGACCATGGCCAGCCCTGCACGTCAGCATGAACAAGGTATAGCATATACATATATATTATTACATATATATGACAGGGAGACCCCTTATCACTGCATATTCAGAAGCCACTGCTTTTCACCTTCAGTTCAAGTCAACATTAATCCGTAACTGTCTTGTTTTTTAATCACCTCTCACCATCTCCTCATGCAACTGAGGTTTTGGTTTGGTTTTTAGATTTAGAACTTCCTTCTTTGCCTTTTAAAGTTTCAGACACTGCTGCTACAATGTTTGATGTAGTTTTAATTTGGTTGTGAACACTTAGTCATCTAGGCAGCCCAGAGCTGTAAAAATATAACAACACTTAAAATGGTTAAAAAAAAAAAAAAAAAAAAAAGTTGTTTCAGTACACAAAGAGTTTGTGTTAGCTCCGCTGGCACCTGATGTTAGAGGGTGTTTCATAAGTGGACTGTTGCTGGAGTGGCAAAACATCCATGTCCCACTGCTTCTACCAGAGGCTGGAGGACACCAGATCAGTGGCTCCTTGTATCCATGTGAGGCAGAATCCACTGTGCCTGTGCTGTGGTGTGCCTTCAGCTGAGTCTGGGTAGAGCCAGACAACACAAAGCAGGCTTGCCCCTCAAAATTTATGAAAAGTGCTGTTCTGAGCCATCAGACAGTTGTATGTGCACTTGAAATGTACCAAGATTCACCACTGGAAAGCACCAACTAGCAACCAAACCCTCATGTTACAGGCAGTGCATTGTTGTGACCAACAAATAATTTTGAATTCTTTTGGCCCCTTGCTTGTGGTTTCTTCTTCAAGCACCACTTTCTGACCTCAGTCCTAGTGAAATGTGTACACAGAGCTTGTAAAGCTAAAAGAAACAAACCATGGGCCTTTGAGCAGAGTGTTGAGCAGCCTCAGCAGATGGCTTCTGCAATGAACGAGGGATTTGCTGTAAATGTTGGGTTACCTGGGCTGAAATGCTGTTGAGCATCACCCAGCACAATGGCAGCAGGGCAAGTTAGACAGGACTGAACAGCAGTCCTTGAACTGTGGCAAGTTTTTTCAGCTGAGAGTGTGGCCTTCTTAAAGCTGCTTTGGTTGTGGCAGTTAACTAGCTACTGAGTCCAGCAGCAAACAGCTTTTAATGAGTGCTCACTATGAGTGTCTAGTGTCTGGCGAAAAATGAAGCTGTAACAGACCTCCTGCACCACACCACTGATTTCTATTCTACTAATCCCTGTTTATTCCACACTTTTGTGTACCCTGAAATATTATGCTTAAACAAAGACAGTGAAGCACTTACAAAGCTGCTTCATGTGCTCTATTTCTGAAAATAAAGCAATGGTCTCCATACCTATTGTGGAGTCTCAACTTTCATTCCCTCTCTTCCTATTGCTAATTATTACTTTTTCAAGCAAAGTGCTTTGGGGCTGGAATTTGTCAGGCCTTATAATCCACCCAGAGGAGAATTAACAAGAAATTGGGTAAATTAGATTCAGCAGTTAATTAATTTGATTGTCCGCTACAGCAAACTCCATCTCATGGGAATGATGAATGGATGTGTCCAATCTCTTTTTCAGAGCTGTTTGGTACAGCGGACGTGTCTGTCCACCTACTAAATGATAAAAGTCAATTTCAACATGCGTCTCATGCCCTTTGGTACTGGTGGACTTCTTAATCTCCAGAAGAGATAGACTTAAGTGTTGCAGTTGTGAATGTATTTCCGATTTTCTTTTTTTGCAGGCCTTTTCTTGGAATAGATGTTCTCCTATCCTCTCTGCTCCATGTGTGTTTATGTGTGTGTGTATACATATATATAATATAAAGCCAAATACGTATAGTTAGGATTTCTGAAATATTTGGACCTTAGTCATTATTAGTCCAGATGTATTTATTACAGGAAAAGAAAGAATTATGATACAGTTCAGATTGTTTCTACCCCTTTCACTGGTGTTATGTTCACCAATCCTCTGTGCCCCTGAGTCCCAAGGTCAGAGGCTTCATGCTGGCATGGGGGAGAAGGGGTGCTATGGTAAGTACTTCGGCAGGGGGGATGTGATATTCATGTTGATGGTTTCTTCCTCATTCTAGGATCTGCTGGGGCCTTTGTTGTGTTTTTTGCTAACACACTTTTATACCTTGCTCTTTCTTGACTGATCTGCAGCTTCACCTTACATCCAAATTTACTGTATATGGTGGCTTTTTATACATGCTAGCTACTTTGTCTCTGTTCTCTTCATTACCCCTAAACCCAGTTTTGTCCAGCTCCAGGTCTGCATTTCTTTAACTGGCCACTGGTGGGTTGTTTATAGCCATGGGGTCTCCAGCGCCAGCCTGCGCCCCTTCTGTTACCATCCCATGCCTGCGCTCCTCCTCACCACGTCCTGTGCCTCCACCTCGCAAGGCCTCTGTTTCCATACCAGGCCTGTATTGCTTTATACTACATCATTATGGTAGCCATAAATATCACTTTCTACAAAGAATGACTGCTTGTCTTACTGTTGTGTATATAAAATGATTGTTGCTACAGCTAGGTGTAGTAAAACAAAGCTGCAGGCAGGTCGAGAAAGGTCCAGACAGGGGAAGCCTGACAAGCTTCAATATTGAGGCCTTACACACTGTTCAAAACTTGTGGCCCAGTGACTCTTCTCTTTACTACATGGGTCAGAGAGGACATACTCTGGGAAGGACGGCTACCATAGCCCAGTAAGGCAGTCATAAAGCCTGGCACTGACAGAGGCAAAGTCTAATAACATTGAGCAACTGCATTTTATAAAATACATGTGATACCAGGAGTCAAAGGTTTGCTTCAAGGATATAAGCAAGACAAGATTTATTGGGAGTTTTATCTTTCGTTAGACCAAATGACAGTTGACCTGGAGAAGGTCTAGTGTATCTGACAACTTAAAGATGATTTTTTTTTTTTTTTTGGTTTGTTTCTTTTTCCAAATATATGGTTCTAATAAAAAAATGCAGCTTCTGCTTGCAGACTTTATCTCAAATAAAAATAACACATAATCATACAGGTCTTACCACGATTATATTTGTTCATAATTGTTAGTTATCACATAGAAATTTTTATATAAATCACCTAGTGAAGAGGAGGTGACTTTCATGATTAGATTTTCATGCATGTTAAAAGGTGTAGGTGATTCATTGATTCTTCACAAATCTCCAACCAGTGGGTTTAATACACATTAAATCCAGTGTTTGGCTGAGAAGTGAGTATTGATAAACTGGCAGAGACAAAAGATCATGATGAGTCTTGTTCTTGGTAAAAAGTTTGATGTGGAACAAAGCCTGAACCTTTCAGAACAGAGGGAATGGAAATGTTAAGTACAAGAATGGTATTGCTGTGTTTCATGCAACTATTTTAGTATTCTGTATGTGTTCTTAATATTCAGTTAGCTTTGCAAACCAAAGCTCCTGTCATCATTATCTAACACTGTACAAATCTGCCTTCAATTCTAGTATCAGTGAATGTAATTGAATTTAAAGTAAATATTTGGGAAGAGTAAAGCAAATTTAAGACCTCAATTATAAAAAAGAAAAAAAGGTCTCTAGTATTCTATGTATATATATATATATGTGAGCTTATTCATCCTACTTCTGTCAAACCCATTTAAATGCAATTCTCCGGCGTTTTCCCTCTCTGGAAAAAGTAAAGTTCTGCTTTAGTGGTGAAAGTGATATGACACATTGCTATTTTATAGCCCCAGCAGAACTGGAGTTGGAAAATTGGAGTGTCGTCAGGTATCTTAACACTTGATATGGACTTTTTTTCTCATTTCTAAACCTTTTAAGATGACTTTAGATTGCAATTTAAGCAAGAAGATTATTTCAAATACAAGTTTGACTCTCAGATCAGTATTTCAGGTTTTTCAGAAATACGTAATAAAAATGATAAAATTGGAAGTTTCATTAACATTGCACTGTGTTTAGTCTTCTAATGACTTCCTCACTGAGTGCTCTTACTTTATAAATGAAAATAAAACTTTGATACCTGCCGACCTGGTACAACATCTGAATACCCGGCTGCTATCTGTATGCTTCACTCATCATTGCAGGCAATAAGAATTCTGGAAACACGAGATTTCTGTATTCCATGGCAAAATAAAGTACATTACAGCTCTCATTCTTGCAGCAGTAGTGTATAGAGACTCCATAATGCAGTCAGGTTTTAGATCTTTGATATTCCTACGAACTACCAAAATGAACTTTAGAAGGTACTGTATGGTTTTGTGTAATTATGAATTCTTTTGTTCCTTCTCAATGACAATTACACTTCAGGAGCTGAGTTAGGAGAGGAACAGGGTTATATGTATAGATTAGCGACATTAAGGAACAATAGGAACTTCTATAGATGCTTAGCAATGCTAATCGTCTGAAGTAATGAGATACTACTTTATTCCGTGATTGGAGTTCACTTTAAGTCTGGATCTTTGGTGCCATTGCAAATGTATGTTTAATAGTCTGAGCTAATCAGCTGTGTGAGAGCTGAATTCAGTGATAATTCAGGTGTGCTGCACCGTGGCAGAAACTCTGTTACGCAAAGAAGTGCTGGCCTTTTCAGATACATTCAGAAGCTAGAGGAGATCTGGGTCAGGTTGAGCAGTGCCAAGCCCCATGTGGCATTTGCACGTAGTCACATTTCCTCTGGGGCAGGGAGAGGTGGGGGCCTTGGGCTGCTGGCTCAGCATCCAGGGAGCAGGACGAGGCCAAGCAGCCAACTGCAGCAGTGTCTGCTCTTCACGTGTGATCAGTCACCAGAGCTGCTGCTGCTCCTGGCAGGGTGCAAGCAAAGCAAGTTTTGCTTGCTTGAAGGTTGAAACCCTTGTACGCTGACCCAAACAAGGGCTGATGCAGAACTGAGTGCCCAGGAATGGTTGCTTAAAAGGCTGTAACCTCCTGCAGTGGCAGTGTCTTTCCATTTTCCACCAAGGTTTTCCATTCCTTTCCATTTTCCACCAAGCATTTGAACCTCTCCAGTTATGAGAATCTCAGTGTGAGACGCATGCATCAGACCCCACATGGTGACAGACTCAAATACGTGAAATTGTCTGATGTGATCGTGAGAACAGCAGGAGGTTTGGATCTTTGGGGGATTCCCAGCTTCAGGGCAGCCCTGAGGGCCTTTGTCTTTCTCTTGGTCAATGTGGGGAAATTGGGCAGGAGGAAAAGAACATAAGGACTGAAAAATATTCATATGTGTACTGTGTAACAGGTGGACAAGGCTTGGGAACTTTTCAAGTTATGAAACAAGTTAATGTCCTAAACAAACATCGGTTGACTTGATTTAGCTAGTGAAACGCAGTTGCTTAATCTTGCTTGGCTGAAATGCTATTTAATTAGTATCCAATGTTAAAACAAAGGTGCGATTTTGCGTAGCCTTTAGAAATGCCATTGCTTAATGCATTATTCTTTCTGCTGTTAGAAATCAAAGCTATTAAAAGTTGACAATAATGACAGCTCTTTTGAAGAGTATAGGAGTGCACTGTGGCTACAAGGCTGTTCCTTGAGGAAAGGTTGTGCTTTCTTTACAGTTCATTTTTTCTCCTTTTGGTTATCTCCACTTCCTAGCTTCATCAGTACCCCAGAAAAAAAACACCTGACAAATGAATACGTCTTCTTCTTCTTTTTTTTTTTCTTTCTTTCTTTTTCAGATTCTTGCCAGAACTGTAGTTGTATTCAAGACTAAATAGATGGCTACAGTTCCATAAGTTGCTCCAGCCAGAAGCTGTCACTTTTCATTTTAAGTATTTTCTTTTTCCCTTAGGAAGAATGTGGAGAGAATGAAATGTCCAAAAATATCTTCCATTAAAAACAGTAAATGTGGCTTGACAAATAAACGTATAAGAATTATTAGAGAAAAAAAAGAATAAAGAGGGAAAAAAAAATCTCAGGATGGTCAATCCTTTAGCAGAAATTTGTTCAAAATCAGACCTGGCAGCTATGACATTTTGGATGCAGGGGCCTGCTGGACCAACTTTGTGTACACATAAGAAATATCTTGCAGTCTCAACAGAGTTCTGCAGAGATCTGTCTCTTTCCCCCATAGTGTTTGCAGAATAGTCTCAGGCAACATAATTGCAATTGTGAATTTCTCCACTTGCAGAAAGTGTCCCCCTTTTTGTCTGTGATTATTCTTGGTCCTGAGAGAAGAGTCAGAAAGATTTTAGTTACCCTCAGCCAGTGGATAGCCATAGGGGAGCACAGCAGGAAGGATAAAGAAGACAGGTTTTGAAGTTTAAGGGCTAATCGTATGGCAAATTACTAGGTACAAATTGGCCAGTTCTGTCTTGAACTACTTTGCTAGAGGTTAACCTCACGGGTACTCTGAACCTGGTTTACTGATGCCTTGTACCTGTTCCAGCTGGACAGGTTAGCAGGAAGCACAGTGAGATCTGAGTGACAGCTTTATATGTCTATTCTGTCCAGGCATATATGACTGCTCACTCTTTGCAGAGATGCAAGAGGAAAATGAATGCATAACCTAAGCCATCATTCAGTTGTAATTCAGGTCTCATTTCCAGAAGGAAGAAGAAAGTTAGCAATGACTGTTATGCCATTATTCAATTCTTCTCTAAAAATGTATGAGAAACAACAGTTTGATAGGTTAAAAGTTTGCATTTACAAGCCTGGTCTCATCCATACCCTGTTTGTTTATGCATTAGTATTACATTGTCCTTTTCTTTTCTCTCTTTTTTTTTTTTTCTTTTCTGCATGGAAAGTTTATTCATGCTGGCATTTCTGCTGGATGTTGTTTGTTCAAGGCACAAAACCTTTAGGTCATGTTTGAACAGGTCACTAAGCTAGCTGTCCTGAGGCTTTAGATTTCTGATCCAGATCACTGAGTAGGCAAGGGGTTGACATCAGGCGGAAGCAGCAGCAGCGGCAATGTTTAAACTTCCTGGGTTTTTCTGGTTTTGATAAAGGAGATTTTGCGTGGCTTGCAATTAAGTGGAGATCAAATCCCTCTGGTTAAATTTGCAAAGCCCCTTTACATTCTTAGAGGGGTGTAAGAAAGCGTTGTTCACCATAGTGCTGTGAAACCTTCCCACTTCTACCTGCCTAGGATGTTTTGAAGACAGTGCTTTGCTTCCTCGGCATGATCACAGCTTTGGCAACCACTCCAGAGCCTGGCTGAGCTTTTTCCATGTTTCTTAGCACTGTGCACCAGTTTCTTTCTTCTGTTGCTCAGACTTCTCTGATTTTTTTTTTAATTATTATTTTTTTTTTTGGTCTGGAAAAGAGTATCAGGTCAGTAAATATTTTGAGAATTTTTATTGTGAAAAATATTTATTAGGGTATTAACGTCTAAGTTTTATCCAGTATTGGTGAATCAAGTTGTTACAAGTCGAAGTCTGACCTTTGGCTATCTTGTGAAGATATATACCCCATATCCATCTAATACATTTCTCTGTGCTTGTCTTTTACATAAAATACAGGGTGAAGAGAAAAAGGTACCTGAAAAGACTCTTCATGCCCCTGTTTCACCTTCCTCTGTACCTGATCATATGAAGTGCAACATCCTTAAAGCTCAAGTAGAAGCTGCTTTTAGAGTAGGCACCCAGGTAATCTGCGTTTGATGTTTCCACTTCCTAATTTTGGCATAGTTTACAGCAGTTTTCCAAAACCACATTGTTCCTGAAGAAGCACCGTATTTTATCAGGGTATCCACATTGACCTAGCTTTCTCTAGCTGCTCTACACTTTCTTCAGGTATGTCACCATGATCCGAATGATAGAAACAGGAAATCTGTCCTAACTGATGAGATTAATACAGCTGAGAGAGGCTGTGAAAATAGGAGAGAAAGCCCCAGGAAGTCTCCACGATTTGATTCTGTCCCTCTAGCTGTTGCTTACTTTGCAGCTAAGAAGTAGAAACCTCTGGAGTCTTCTAAGGCAGCCCACCACTCATGGAAACTATGGTTAAGGATGTTGTGATAATATCTGTGCATCCAAATGTGTCCTTTTTTTTTGGGGGGGGGGGGGGGGAGGGGAATAACTACAGGTGTCTAATGTGAAATGTTAGCTAGTCTATTGCTTTCTTACTTGTGTGCCTTTTACTAAATTTCAAGCTGCTATTTTCTATTTTTACTGCTTGGTCAGTTAGATAAATCATGTTTAAAAAACACCACCACAAGACGTTTTGCAGCATTGTCATGCAACTGAAAACTCCTGCTAGATAGCAAGACTGTAACAATATGATTTCCCAGTCAGAGGTAAATCTAAGTGAAAACTAAAATCCTTGATTCTTTGCAAGTGTAATTAGCAGACAGAAGATAATGCTATTTGTGCCAAAAATAAAGCCAAACAGAATGCTTTAGTAACAGAAGTAGAGACAGAAGGACTGATATGGCTTATCCCAAGTTCCTGTGGTATCCTTGTGCATACTATTCTCTTTGAATATGGATTATGTTGGTGTTGCCATTGTTTTGTTTCCTTTCACAATAACATAGCAGGTCAACTTGCCCTGCAAAGGATTTTGTTAACAATCATACTTGTGCATTTGTTGTTCCTTGGCAGATCTTTCATCTGAGAACTAGATTACATCTGGTCTAGATAGACTAAGGAAGTATCAAAATTTGGTTGTTCTGACTGCCCTAGATTTCAAGAACAGAAACCACAAATCTGGCAGTATGTCAGGGAAGGAGGTTGGGGTCCTTTCCTTTCCTTTCCTTTCCTTTCCTTTCCTTTCCTTTCCTTTCCTTTCCTTTCCTTTCCTTTCCTTTCCTTTCCTTTCCTTTCCTTTC
>NC_048894.1:90341047-90382234 GCF_011077185.1 Oxyura jamaicensis | reverse complement strand
TTAGGTGTCAAAGTGTGAAAAAAATATTGGTGCACTGTAGGATCAGACCCAAAATTACCAAACTGTTGCTTGAAATATTTGTACTAGCTCTCTCTTCTAAGCAGTGGGAATATTTTTAATACCATATGCTACTAACATCAGGATGTGACAAGATTATAAAGGCATCTCCTCCGTGTAGTAGAAGAAAATGTTCCTTGTTAATACTGAGAATGGGGTAAATGTTTGTGAATGGAAAATAAAAACAGAGGCAGGAAATTTTATGTAGTTTTCTTTCTTTTTGGCAACTAGACACCAACACAAGCGAGAGCCTTAGAAACAAATGATTCCAATACTCATGATCTCAAATATAAAAACGGGGGAAATTGTGCAATACATTTGAAAATACATACTGCAAGATGGTCTTTGCAGTGCCTCATTTCAGAATTATGGTGAAGAGCTGTTTATCACATTCCTAGGGGGCAATGCACCATCTCCCATGGCAATAGTGCTGACTTAGAGACTGAAAATTTGTAAGTTTATGGTGCCAATCACTGAGCCCTGCATGTGGTTCAGAGTTATGGAGCAGCAGGAAACTAACAGGAGTGAGTTTGTTTATTTGGTGAAGATGGAAATATTTATGTGCTGTTCTGCTAGCTGGAGAATCAAACTACAGCGTGCATGGGGATGCTTGGAACCGAATCCAGGAGCACACTGCTGCAGACACCACAGGTGAGAAACGTGAGGAACCCACACGTGACTGTGGGAATCTGCCATTCACACGGGGCATGCCATGCTGTAGGTATCTGTAGGTCTGGAGCAAACCAGCAGCATTTCGCAACACACCCTTCAAACTGCCACGGGGGTCTGCCACCTTCCAGCTGACAGTCTGCATAGCACAGTTCCCACATAATTAAGCTCCAGGGGAGCACTAAACACTGCAAAGCGCCTGACATTTTTAGTTTTTTTTTTTTTTTTCATACTTCTTTTTTTTTTCATTTATTCCAGACTTCATTTGAGAGCAAGTGGTATAAGGCAGCGATGAGGAGCTGCCAGAATACAAAAGACCAGCTCTCCCTGGCATTTAAAACCCCTTTGCAGCTTGCATGAGTCAGTGCTGATATACTGTGGTTGATCAGATGACTTGTTAGTATCACAAAGAGTCCCTTTTGCCAAACGGTTAATGGTCCAACTGATGGGCAAAAGACACCAGCAGGTTTTAGTTGCTATTTATACCCACTTGGGCTCTGGGCAAATCCTAATTATCCTTGGAATTAAGCACAGGCTCTTGAACAAATGTACAACTATCTCAGCAGGGCTTTTTCTTTTGTCAGGGAATGTGTGTTGTGTTTTAGTTGTTCGTCTTCTGCAAGTGGTGTTTGTATTCTCCGCCTGTTACCCAGGCTTTCCGAAATCCTTGTGTTGGTGCAAGTCTAGCAGGTTATCATCATGAAGGACTTGAGATTCCGTTTCTCACAGACGTCTACAGCAGCTGATTTTTGCGTGCCTTGCATCCTTCTCTGCAGACAAGGAAGGCCAAGCTCATTTTTAAGACACATTTTTGCAGTGCAGTTGTGGAAGACAAAAACAAAGGTGACATTGCCCCTTTCCCTACTGAGCTGTTCCTCACTGAGCACTGTGGGTTGCTTGTTAAGAGAAAACTGGTGGGAAAAGGTATTTTGGATATGTGGAGTTATGTACAAAGAGCATGCAGAATTCTACTCCTCTCTGCGCAACAAGAGGTTCCTGGCTTACTGCTCAGAGCAGTACTGACCGCAGGAGTTGGACTCTAGGCTTCCGTCCCAGCTTTTGCTCAGGTTGTTTGCTCTTCATTTTCTCTGGGATTTCCTCCTCCTGTTCTCACGCACAGCACTATCGGTCAATGCCCTACATCTCCGCTCCAGCTTTATCAGCCCCTAGGGAAACTCTTGGCCAAGGTGGGGTATCCTTGGGTTCAGCCAGGTTTGGGTTCTTCAGCAATTAATTCCCCTGCCTTGATTCTCAGTCAAGAAAGGGACATTTACACTGAACAAAGGGACGGTCACTCCTCTGGCCCCTTTCACACACTACCTTTCTTCATAAGCTTATACACATGTAAATTTTTAGGTCAGCATTGATAGCCATCTCTCTTTTTCCTCCCTGTCCTAGAAACAGGTACAGACTGATGATAATGTAGTTTTGCCTTACGTTTTGCAAATACGTGGAGAAGTGCAGGTTGCTTGTGCTGTCTCAGGTTGCCTCATCCAGAAAATGTCTCAGGACGTGTGTGGGTACAGGTGTCATCCTGCAGCCTGTACGCTCCACGTAGATGCAGGCCTTGGCTACAAATGTAAATGAGACCATGACCTATGCATTATTTACAGCAGAAAGGGTGCATAAGTGAGGTGACTCACAGTGCTAGTCTTCCCTGGCTACATTTTTGATGATTCTTTTCCGTCTTCATTGTGCTTTGCCCTTTAAGGAAAGATTTAAGTGTAAGACCTTGTCAGCGTGAAAGTCTGGGTGTGTTTGCCCTGTGCTCCTAGAAAAAAATCACTATATAAGCTGAGTCTTTGGAGCTTTATTCACGTAAGGGGATCTGGATTCAAGCCCTAATCAGGTCATGAATGAAAATAGAGTAGGTAATGGGGAGGCACTTGAGGATTGATAATCTTAGGCAATCTTTCTTATAATAGGACTTAAACAAATTCTTCTGGATTCCCAGAGATGGGATTCTCAGCTTTCACTAGATGTTGACTTAAGTACGTCGAAACCATCAGCTTTTCCAACATTTTAACCTCTTTCCATCACGAATTAGATCTTGTTTGCTTCCCTCTCCTTCCTCCCTCCCTCCGTTCATCCTTATTCACGGCACAAAGCAGCCCCACAATTTGTCAGTCTCCGTGTGGAGATCAGGGCCGGGATTATGTGCTTGCAGCAGGTCACAGCTGAGGTGTTCACGCTGTGGGGGAAGCTTGTGCAGCTCCTGATGTACGCGATGCCTCGCCGAAACCCTTGCTGTTAGTCACCCACGTGGATGAGCAATAAATGCTCCGGCAGATTTCAGGCTAAGTAAAGAGAAGCAATTGCGCTGGGACTCTCGGCTCAAACAACAGCCAGTGTAAATCATGTTGCTTATAATCCTTCAGAACAATGGAATTTAAAAATGGCTCGGCTTCACATTCCCTGCCTTCAGTCCCTGAAGGGAAACAGGTTTGCTCAGCTTTAAAAGCAAGGCTATAGAAAAGAAAAGGTGTCAGAGGTATAAAAATACAAGTTTTTGAATGCTTGTGGGCCAGGATGATCAATATATGATACATGGAAGCTCACTGTGTGTCAGTCAAGATACGTCAAAGACAGAGAAGGAGCTGAGGAAAGGATGCTGCAGCTTTGTTGAGGAGGGCAGGGAGGGTTTAAATAAACAGAATGTCGGAAATAGGGAAATCTTTAATTTATTTCCTGGTATACTGGAGGCAAGTGCGGCAGCGGTGTCACAAGACTGTGACAACACGTTGATATGTGGGTTACGTCTTCTCGCTGGCACGTCTGTAAGTGCCAGTACGTGATCAGACGAGTGCTGTTAATTGTGATGATGTGCTGGAACCCTGCCATAGCCTAGGTGATGTGTGGTGCTAGGCGCTGCTCAGGGGAAAAGAAACAAAAACAGTGGTCCATTCCCAAGAGACCTAAACATTATGTTTTTCTGCCTGAAATGATTCATTTGACATATTAAATCACCAAGGTAGGTTTACCTTGGCAGGATGTTTTTCCCAATGATGGGTTGCTTAGCCTGTATTATCTAATGAGATCAGCCAACAATCAGCGTGGTTGACAAATGACAAAAATGTTGATAAAGAGCTGAAAAACCTGTTAGGCATCAGGTCTGCTTAGCATCATTGCACAGCTAGAAAGGGCCAACAAGGTGAAATGTTTCCAGACCTCTGCACTGAGACCATTGCTTCTTTACTTTTGAAGATCTCCAAATGTGAAAGCTGTGTTGTTCCTCCTTCCTTTCTGTAGCTGAGAACTTTGTGAAATTGCTAAGTAAGAGACATCGTGTTTTTCATAAGAGCCTTTCAGCCTCTTTCTTTCTTGGACAAGAACCTGACCCTCACCCTTGGCTGCAGTGATCAGTTTCTTCATTAAGTCTTTTTCGTTGATTCAAATTATTCCTGTTGTGGATTAGATGAGAGCTGCAGCGATTCCCCTTGTGGGGGAGGAGGGACACACAGTGTGCTAGCTCCCCAGGACGCTTGGTTGAACTTTGAAGACTGGAACCTGTGTTGTGCAGTGCCTTGTTGGAGGCTCACCAGCCCGAAGTCCCAGCCAGAATTAATTTGTCTGTGCAGAAGCACCTGGAAGGCTGCAGCCAAAGTTTGGTCTTTCCTGTGTTGTCCTAGTCTGCATATGCCCAGTGCAACCAAATCCCATTTTGAGGTCCTGTTGCCCATCTTCTTGGGGCTAGCTCTTTCTTCACAAGAAAATAGAAGGAGTTACTCTTCACTAGGTAAAGCCAGCCACTGGGCTTATGAATTCATACATAAAATTGTTCCTGTGGGACAAAAGCATTCCCTCTCCTGCTGGAAAGCTCAGCAGCGTCCAAAGTGGTGTCACTGGAATGTCCCTTAGCCTCTCTAAGGCTCCAAAGGATCCAGCTGCCGGGACAGCATCAGAGCTGCTAAGTGCTCAGCAGTCAATTGAAAAGGGCCAGCCTGGCAGCCTGTATTTAGATTGCTTAGACAGCTGTGAGCACCATTTGGTGTTACTTAAATGTTTTTATCCTCTTTTTGTCTTTTGTTGAAATTAATGTTTCTTAGCAGTCACCTATGAAGAGAGCCCATACAATGATGTTTCTGTCTGTGCATGTTTCTTGTCTCTAGATTGAGAAAGTAATGTTCTACCTTTGTTTCTAGTGCTACCAAGAAAGTTTATGGCATATTAAATTTGAACCTTTTTTTTTTTTTTTTCCCCTCTGGGCCTAGTGCAGATAAGAGAGGAGAAAAGGAGAATGATATTTAGTGGATGGATTGCATGGCTCAACACTTAATTTCGTTTGCCTTGCAATCTGGCAGCCAGAAGAGCCAGCTTGTATCTCTTTGGGTAATTATCAAATTAATCTGATTCTGTGTAAATGATGTTTGCAGCTCTGCCATGCTCCACATGCCCTGCAACCTCTTCCTCTCAGAGCATCAGCCTCTGGGAGAATCTGCCTTGGCTAGGGGAGTCTGAGCAGCTCCATGGAACTGCCTCTGTCCTTTAACACATCTCAGTGCTGGGCTTTCTGTGGGTGATGGAAACCCACCAGGTACTCATGGTGGAGTAGCACAGTGCTGTAGAAATCCAAATCCTGTCCCTAGGACATGAACTCAGAGCATCTAGGCACATTATTGTGAGTGTGTGCATGTGTTGTGTACATGTGTAACTCTTGTTTTACATTATGGGCCACATCTTTTCAGTATGGTGGAGGATGTCTTTGCATGGTCGTTGAGTGTTATTTGCTGAATGAGGGGGAAAGCCCTCAGTTTATAGTACTTATTTGTAGGTACATCAGTCTGTTCTGTTCTCTAAAGCATGAGTAATAATGGAGAAAAGTAATACAAAGGAAGTTACTCAGGATGCAGGCCATGCCGTTGAGGAGTATACCACTTCTTGAGAAGCAGGATTAACCTTCTAATGCAGACAAGTCAAAAGAGAATGATAATGTAGTCACAGAACTGAAAAGAAACCAAGGGCCGGTTATTAGGGAATAATACAATGAAGCCCTCTCAACTGGCTAATGAGATCTCATGGTGTTTAAGTAGGTGGAATTTTAATCATTCCGTTCTTAGTTGCAGCCTCTGCATTGTATCTTCCATCCCCATGTTCGCTTTTCTGTTGTTGTGTTCAAGTGCATCTTAAAATGCAGCTCAATTAATTTGGTGAAAATTGGAATAAAGTAAAAATTAGGGTTTTAAAAGATAGCCAATTTGATGCATAATAAGCATCTAGTTTGTCAGGCTTAACAATAAAATGTTGCTAAGACATCAGTGTGAGAGAAGACATTGTGTATTAAGTTTCTGACAGCTGGATCCATGTTTACAGCTTTCAGAAACCCAACAGTTTTATAAAAAGCATTCTAATTTCTCCAGAACAAAGAAAAATTACTTAAGTGCTAGTGCTCATCTATGCCAACAAAGAGTGATTTTCAATGCTTTCTCTCAATTCCTTAAAAAAAAAAAAAACATCTTCTTTCTTTTCAAGAGAGCACTAGATTGTGACTAAATATTAGTCTAGACAGAGCTACTAGGAGGCCAGTAGGAAACAGAAGAAGTAAAATCTAGAACTGAGCTAAATTTCTTACAATTACAAATTTCTTAAAATTAAAAAATCACACTCCTGGTCCTGAAATTATTCATGACATGATGCTAATTCATGTTAGATTCCTGTAAATCATGGAGATTAAATCCAAATACGTAAGAGTACTGTGCTTGGATAGAGTTTCCCCAGTACCTATCACGGGTCCTGTTCTCCTTTCTGGAGACAGACCTGCTGACGATATTGATGACAATTTCAGTATTAATATACAAGAACTCTAACAGGGAGGGTTAAGAGGGACTTAAGTCAAAATACTCCCCAGCCCATCACCTCAGGTACTTGCCTGAGCTGTAGGTGTCCCAGGAGTAAATTCACTTTCTGCCAGGCTCCCTGTGGCCCCCGTTTAATTGCCCATACAGTTAATTGTGTGTACTAACTTGCACTGCCTGTGCCCACCATGGCTGATGCTCTGGTAAATAACGGCCTGTGAAGTGGCAATGGGGGTTTGTGCGCCCTGGCACAAGGGGGTAATGAACCTAAAAATATCACAACTTGAGTGATTTTTTGAAGAGGATGAGACTGACACGTTTAATGCAATTTGATCTCAACCAGTGTCCTCAAATTATTTTGGTTCAGATGTTGAAAGCTGAAGAATGACTCTGTTGTAGGCCTATATCAGCTACATCTATCCATTTAGCAGAATGGAAATGTCAGAGCCTGCCAAGTCCATTACTGATTTGGAGAGCTTCAGCCAGTATTTTCTGTAGAAGGGTGCAGTATTGCTCTGACACAGGCATTTACACATGGACTGTGGAAACCTGCATCTCAGTTGAAGAGTTTAATCTAACAACACCTGCCTGAATTGGGTGTTTCCTTGGTAATCAAGTAATTTTCATGTAAGTCATTCTGCAATACTAGTATTTTCTACTCTATAGACAAATGGTATGGGAGAGACGGGACTCTGTAATTTAGCAGGGAGTAGCAGTGGGTGAGATTTTCTGTGAACTGCATGTGCAGTGTGATTATATCTAGGAGATCCCATTTTTTTCAATACATTTTTCAAAGACTGAATGAAAAGCTGTTAGAGTTGGCATGATTTTGATTAGACTACATAAATATTTTTCTTACTCCAATTAAAAGAAAAACTCAAATATCAGCATGTTTGCCCAGGTTTTTTATTATTTCTGCTCAGATGCCTTCTGGGGGAAACACAATAACAGTATTCCTTTGCTTCTTCTCCTTTATCCCAGTCCAAGCTCTTCCCATCATTGTTGCTCTCTATACATTGTACATTGTAGCTTATCACAGTGAATCTCAGCAGTGGGAGATGATAAAAAATAATAATAATCCGTGCTTTTAAAATCTGGGCAGAGTGGGCATTTGGACGTTGTAGTTTCATGGGGAACTTACAGGAATATTTTAAAATAAACATATATATATAATCCTAAGTGTATGGATGTTGTACTAAACTCTGGCTCCTTCTTTTAACAGGCTGTGAAAGAAGAGACCTCTTTTGTAAATCCCAGTAAGACCTCCAGCCTGCAGGACCCTAATGTAAGGTCTGTTGCTTCTTGTCCGTAGGGAAAACATCAAATAAATACATTATATAGTGAGCCATTTTCCAAACGTTATCTCAAACACGTGTTAAAAGTCCATTTATTCATCCCCAAGCTGCTGTGTAAAGTTTGTAAGTTCACCAAGCAATGACCTGAGGAGAAGGTGTCTGTCAGAAGGGGGCTTATTTTACACACATGTAGCAGCTGTAGTTGAAGAATTAATAAAAGCTCAACTCTAAAAATCAGGATGAGTGTATATTCTTAAACAATTGATAAGAGCAAGGTAAAAATAAAATAAAACAAACAAAAAAAATCAGGTCTAGTGATAAACTTAGAAAAGCTTGGAAGATAAACCAATTTTAATAACTTTTGGATCAGGAAAGTGTTAGATGTCCAAAATGGAATATCCTCATGTTTGTTTGTCTTTCTCACTTCTGCAAGTGTTCTACATAGGAAGAAAGCATTTGGTATACAGCCTTTAGCAAAGTGTCTAATTTGTATTTCATACCAGGCAGGGGTGACTACTTTGGATTGTACTTGTATTCTGTTCATAGTGGATATCAGTCTTCCTTTCTTTTTGGATGGAAGGGGCTTATTAACTGTATTTAAATAATATTTAAATAGCACGGTATGGTGTCTTTCAGCAAGTAATCAGAGCGGAGGTTACAGCATAGGTATTTGGAAATTGCCTGCCTCTAAATGTATGGTAGTGCCATTGCTTTGGACATCTTTAGTGTCAGAAATACCAGTCTGAAAGAAGGGCCTGGAAAGAAAACAAACAAAAAACAAACAAACAAACAAACAAACAAAAAATGGATTTAAAGCATGGCAATATCACTGTTGATCAGCTAATGATGCTAGTGCACTCTATATATGTTTATGTGTATATAGTATATATAACAGAGCACTAGTCATCTCATTTTTTTAAGTTATAACTTTAAGTCATGACTCTTACAACTAAAAGAAGACATTTGAGCATCTTATAGAAAAGGCTGGATGAAAAGGGTAGTGAATTAAGTTTGAGAAATTAAGTTATTTTGAACTCCAAAAGAAACATTTATAATTGTGAAATGTGCCAACTTTTTTTTTTTTTTTTTTTTTTTAATTTTGTACCCTTCCTAGAAGGTAATAAATCAGCAACTCTTCCAAAAACATTTCATTGAAAATTCCTTTATGAACAACTGGGGCTAGCAGAGATCTCACGACATCTTGCAGCGCTTTAACTTCAGACCTGGCAGGCACTGATTTTCCCATTTGTTAGTCCAAGGGGCTGGAAAGTCTACTTGATATTTAATATCTCCAATTCTCCTCCTGTGCCCTTGCCATTTTTGTATCTGTACACAACTTTCTTAGGGCCAGTGATAAAATTCTTCATGTATGTTATGCAGTGACCTGTTTCTTTGTCTAATAGAAATGTGTGTCATGCAATGTCTTTGCCATTACACCCTTTGTTGAATTACTGTCACTTCCAGAAGCAGACTGGGAGGACCTGGTTTGCAAACCCCAGTGAGCTTTGGAAGATGGCTAAAGTCTTGTTTTCCTTACTGACCTTTGCTGACCTTCTGTATAACATCTGTAGAAAAATATTTCCATTTCATATTTGGTAATAGACTGATAGATGCTGAGTTGTAAGCGAGTTGTGTGCTGTGTGAGGTGAAGTACTATTCAGCATGAGTAAGGTTGGCAACCTGGCTGCAAAGCTCATTTTACTCTTTTCTATTGCATACAACCAAGCTTATGAGCTCATAAAAAACACTGGAGGTCTCAGTATGCAGCAGTCTGGTGTAGTCATGTCTAATATTTATTTTTATCTAGTTTATGTCAAGCATTGTTTCTTCTACAATCAGTTGTGCCAAATGAAATTGTATTATTTTATTGCTTTGTGCCTGTGTTCTGGAGGTGCAAATATACAAGTAATCAATGCTCAGGAACAGACCCATTTTAACAGCCTGCATTCAGATCTTGGGTAATAATGCAAAGTAAATGTAGTGTCTAACCAATTCTCTTTCTCCTTCAGTGGCACCTCATTCTGCAGGGACATATGCATGGCTGCAGCCAGCCAGCATGTGACCTGTTTGCCACAAACATCCTATATGTAACCTCTATTCCGAGGACCTGGATAGACACAAATGAGCCTTTGCTCTGCTAGGAGTTGCATGTGAGTAGAGTCAAGGGTTGGTTAATACTGGTCAGACAAGTCACCTGGGAGTTTTTCTCTGCCTCAGTCGAGAAATATACAAGTACCCCATGTAAAGCAGTCCTCCACGTGGAATATGATTATTTTTATTCCTGCAAGTACCCAGGCAGACATTCCTGTGGATGTCTGTGCCAGTAGACAACACCTGTGCGAACGTCTGAGGAAATGTGTTGCCAGTGGAAAGCAGTTACTGCCATTGCTATTTAACAATATTCCTCTTTTTTGGCAAGAGATTTATAGCAGGGCCAGTGACTTCCTCTATTTCATTTCTGATGACTGTACAATACACTAGCTAAATGCTCTGTTTTTTCCAAACCCAAGACCTTGCAACATTTGTTCAGGCTAGCTAGTAAGCAAACATGCAGTTTTGATCATTAACTGAAGCTTGAATTCTTCATGCAAATAGGGAAATAGAAGGCGAGGAAGAAGGGCAGTAGTGCTTGTTTGATTAAAAAACTGTGCTCTCTTTGCTACCACCGTGTCTGCTCATCCATTGCCAGTCTGAAGATTACACTTCTAATGATTTAGCTGCTTAGATATGGCCTGCAATCCCCCTGAGCAATTATTTTAGCATCTGCCATGGCAAACTCAATTTGTCTAACAATTGCTATAGCTTTTTGTAGAATTAGTTCTGGTTCAGCTAGCAATTACTCATATATATGTGGTATAGCCATTTTTGCTACAAGCAGGGTCATTTTATTGGGCAAGGCCTCAGAAAGGTGTAAAATGTTGTGCTTATGCAAAGTTGTCATGCATCTGTTGGTTAATTCACCTGTGTTCTGCATCTGTTGGCAAACTGCAGATCCTTATATACCTAAGTCATTATATATGGGGGAAAAAAACAGCTGCTGATGCTGAAATTGCACTAGTTACTCTGCTTTCACGAGGACAAGGCTTATGAAATTTGCTGTGTTATTAGGTTCACAGGATGGAAGTACAACGTTTGTCTCCTGATCTTCATGTTAACACCTAACCTGTAGACATCAGATTAAGCTGCAGGAGGATGATGGGCCAGTAGGAGAGTACAGTCCCCTCTCCTCCTGGCTCCTGGAGAGCAGTGTCGCCTGTCTGTATAGCTCTCCCTCCTCTGGACAGGATGTTGTGTTTTTTTTGTTTTGTTTTTTTTTTCTTCCAAAACTGTTTCAGTGAGGGAAAAGCTAGTGACCAAGTCAACCCAGTAAGTGCTGCAGTGTCCTAGCTGATGCTTTCCTTACTCTGTGGTTAAGGCTGATAGAGCACACTATGAACTGAGACATAGTCATGCATCCCCCTTGCTGACTCTGCTGTTTTGCTGATAACCCCTAGCAAAGCAGCAGATCTGGACAGTGGCACTAAGGGAAATTATGCTGTTATTCAGCTGGATCCATCCGGGCTGCACATGGCACAGCTTTCAACTGAACAAAGTCAAATGAGAGAGAGCAACAGTGGGAGGGGAATTTCAAAAGTGAGTTAAGTAGGAGAGAGCCCCATATTATCTTGATAAGACACAGAAATCCTGCCACGAAGAGTTAGAGGCGTCCTTATTACAGGTCTGTTGCAACAGACTTGAAAGTGCATGTTTTCATCAACACCCAAGTAATACGTACAGAGAAGTTCAGCCCACCTATAGCTGGGGCATAAGCAATTTGGGCAAGGCAGAGCATGATGTTGGATTATGGAAGAAAAAATACCTGGGAAAATGTGTTATACATTTGTGAGTGCTTGTTTGTTTTTTATATTGCCTATATCAAATTAAGAAGAAATACATCTAGTTTGCAGTTAGCACTTCGCATAGTGAGGAATGCTTTGTCAAGGCATGTAGCAAAAATGTGCTTATGAGAATCCTGGTCTAGTCTGGAATTAGCATTTTTGCAGTGATTTTTATAGTACTACTTTTGGGATGTCTTGTACCTAGAGTGCTAAGTACACTCTCATTTTACTCTGTCAAAGCTGGAGCAGATTTGATGAGAGATTGCAAAATAACACCCCCACCCCAAGTTCTTTGGCAACATCTACTTCATCTGTAGTTTTACTACAGGAAGTAGTAAAACTCCATCAGTATGGTTGAGAAGGAGCTACGGTAGCTCAGAGTCTCTGTAGATAATGAATTTTGTGTGCTCTCAGAAGTTCAGCTATTCGAAAAAGTCATAGAGAGAGCAGCACTCTTTGGGAAGGGGCTAGTCTGCCACTCCCATGGCAAAGGGAGGCAGTGATCATGTCAGTCCCTTTTATGCACCACCAAGAGGAATTTGTCCTTCATGAGAGCTAGAAAAGCCTTTTGAACAGAACATACTCTTTTTAGTGTTCATAGAGGAGGATCTGTCTTGGTGCTGGTTGGGCCAGAAGAGATTTTGAGCAAGTAATAGAGGTATTGCCTCATCTCTTGGAAACTTCCTTACGCCCAGACATCTAACTCGGTGTCCAGGTGGAAGTGTCAAGGGAGAGGTGCTCAGCGAGAATTCCATGATTAGATATCTAATGTAATTCAGGTCAGAGATTACTGTGTGTTCTTATGCATATTTTTGGTAAAGGCTCTCATCACCTGCCTCCAATTGGGATTTTTTATTCAATTATTTTAGCCTTGAGAGATCTGGGTTCAGGCTGTCTGCCAGAACATTTGCTATAGTGAAGGAAGTATAAAATATTGTAGGAAATATGAAAATGAAAACTGTAGTCACCCAGTTGATTATCATCTCTGGTCACACTCTCCTCTTCATCAGAGGCCTGTCCCATCTCATGGGCAGTGATGCAGAGGTTTCTTGCCAGCAGCATATCAAGTGAATGTGGATCACATAGTCACCTCTTCACCTCTTTATAAGCCTCACCCACTTCTTAGTAAAGGGATGGGCTGCTAGCGAGATAACTTCCTGAACTTTCTCTCCAGAAATATCACACTTAATTGCCAGCCTGCTTCATCTGTTAAATGTAATAAGTACATGGCTAACCACAGAACCCCATCGAAAAAATTCCTTTCATTATTCCTCTCCTTGCTCTATGCTTTGCCAGACAGAAGCTCCATCTGTACAACTTCCCCAGTATCTATAAATGAACATCTCCTGAAAACTCTTTTAAGTATCTATTTTCTCTCTGGCTATGACCACCTAGGTATGTCTATAGTGTGTGTATATGCGTGCATGTGCACGCAGGTTCATATACACAGAGTCTGGCTACATTCAACATACACGTCTACATATTTCTTATTTTGTGCTCTTTTTCAACTATAGCTGAATATAATTCCTGGTATTAATTCAGCTACACTTGTTTCAGGAATTTCAGTGTGTGAAGAATTAAACTAAATTTGAATAAGTGCTAGGGATTGCTCATACTTTGAAATATGACCAAATGGTGGCTATCATCATGCATAGCCTGTTTGCCAGGCCAAGCTTTCATCTTGGGACAAGTCAGACAGTGAAGGTGTTAGCAAAAATGCTTTAAGTTGAGCAAAACTTGGTAAGCAACTGAAGTCAAATATGTAAAACATGAATTATCTGGAGAGGTTTTGCTGATAATGTACTTTCTTCTTTGTGGTCACTTGGAGCTTAGGAAAGTTTAGGTATGTTACATATCTGATTCTGGTGGTCTGGCAGAAGGTCTTCAAGCACTGGTATTTGTAAACAACACCTTCTTCATCATCTGCTAAATGGTAGTCTTCAGTCTGTGAGCAGCTGTTTACTGTTACACACATGACTGTCCAGATAGTTAAAGATGTACTCTTTTGAGGTTAGCTTTTGAAAAATGAAATAACAATAATTGACATTTTTTCTGAGAAATTTTAGTTATCGTAGAATTATGGAACTGGTGATTGGAGAGGATGTCTGGAGGTCATCGAATCTAGGCTCCTGCCTAGTGTGACCAACATTAGATCTGGTCTGCCATGGTTTTGTATTGCTGAATTTTGAAAGCCTCCAAAGACAGAGATTGTACAGCCTCTCATACAAAATCCTGATCATACGTGTAAATGCAAGTTCCTTTATTTCCGAGGTAGGTGCTCGGTTGTTGTCAGCAAAGAGCCCTCTTCCACTGAAACCCTCAAATTGTCTGATGAATTACTACAGTTCTTGTCACTGCTGTGCCAAGCACTTGCTGCTGTGCTCCATGTGGTACATTTATGGACTGTAATGTTTATTTTCCCTCGTAACATGCTTTTGGATTGTTGCCAGCTCTGGCATGCTTTACATCCCACATGGTTCAGGATTTGTCTGTGGATTTCTTTCTGTTTAGACCAACTGCTGCATCACCCTTTGTTGATCCTTGTTATCCAAATTATCTCATCTTTCATAGGATTGCAAATAGAAATATTCTTCTTATGTGGGAGTAGGTATAAGCACCAGCTGGTGTTTTGTGCATTCATTTATTCTAATTTTCTTTGTAAATCTTTCCATCCAAAACCAAATTATGCTGTTACATTAAGACTAATTACATTAGGAGCTGCTCAACGTGTAACATAAAATTAAATGTTATCTCACAGCTTGATGATGCTGCACACCAGAAAGAAGGGTGGAAAATATTAAATTATATCAAGTTGTACGAGGAGAAGTAAAATCACAGGAACTCTTCTGAGCACCCAGTGCAGAGCAAGCTTTGCTCATACAAATTGTCAGAATGATATTTCCCTGCCGTGGCACATGCATCTGATGTACACTAGGCTTTGAGTTTGGCTGCCTTTCAGAGTGGTTTGCCTTTGTCCTGCATTTTTTCTTACTGAAGAGATTATATTTCTTATATATAACTTCCATGTATCATCAGGGAGGAATGTCATGTAAAATATTTGGGGCATTCTTGGATTTTTCCCCTTCCTTTCTCACCTGCAGAGTGAAATTGTCTGTATTAACAGTTAAATTATCATCTCTTGGTATCAAAATTAACACCCTGCTGAAGTTCACAGTGCAGTGTGAATTTGAACCATATTTTTTTTGGAGAACTTTGTCTCTCTCTGTACATGCTGTCAGAATATGACAATATGAGCGAGGTACCAAGTGTACAGATGTTTCCATGATCTGTACACATTTTCAGTCTGAAGCTAGCATCTCAGTATCTCTCCATATTCATAGACTTCCAGTGAATGTCAGGGTAGCATATAAGTGTGTATACAGGGAGTTTGATCTAGTTTATCCAAAAAAAAATGAATTCTATACACTGACTTCTTCTGCCAGAGAAACTGACTTAGGACCCTTTTGAATCGTAACTCAAGAAAACTTTTTTTTTTTTTTTTTTTTTTAAAGGAAAATCTTTCATTTTTTGTAAGTAAAACTAAGGTTCTGGAGCAGCAGTATTATAAGATAGTGTTCTCAGAGAAATGGAATTTGTTGTACATCTGTTTATTGACTGCTCAAAACTTCAAGACCTACAAACTGGATTTTATTTAGGAATTTTATTTAGGAATCTCAATTGATAGAGAAGGCTGTGGCCCACAAAGCTCTCTTGGGCACTGTACCTAACAGCAGTTCTTACAAAAACTGCTGACTGACTCCAGGTCTTTAAATCCAGGGCTGTGGATAGTTTCTAAGTAGATAGTTTATAAGCCTCACAGAGTTGAAGTTCTAGCAGCAGCTGTAGTAAGAGATGTCTGTGTTGGCATTTAGAAGTAGAAAATAGGCAAGTCACCTGAGCGATTATGGACAGTTTGTGTCCTCAGGTGAAAGAACTCATTTCCCTGGACAAATAGACATATGAAAGAATGGTTAGGCAGGTCAAAATTGAAGCTGATCAAAAATTATGTGCTTGGTTTTCCCTGACTTGAACTTCAGTGAATCCAATCAAGTTTTGTTTTCTTAGAATCAGATGGATTTAATTCTATGAGGCAGAGTCTAAAAAAAAATAATAATAATAAAAATAATTCCCCAAGTGAGAAATTTCAACCAGCTTTACCAAAACCAAAGTGAATAGTTAAACATGCATCAGCCTGACCTCACCCCAGTGGAAGCATTGATGGGTCAGCCACTGTGGCTTTTTACAAGACATGACAAGGAACCTCACCCAGAAATTTCTGCATCAAATTCATAACTTCAAGCTGAACTGTTGCATACCCTTTACATACCAGTCTGTATTAAAGATTGCAGATAGGACACTCAGGTATGTACTTTGACTTCGTTGCCAGTATTAAAACCCTCTGCAACCTGTTGCCTGAAGTCAGATGCAGATGAATTGTTTAATTTTATCCTTAATATCAGAACTACAGAGAAAGGAGAAACAATCAGACCTTCCAGATGAGGCTAAATTGATGAAATACCCCAGTCAAGGTACATTTCTCTGGCAGTGCCATTAACCTGTGCCTAGGCTCTTTTGCAACCACAATGTTTCTAATGTCTGCCATGATCGCTATATGGAGAGGTAGGATTTGTAGCTTATTTGAGCTTAGCTTCTGGGTGTTGACCCAGAACCTAGGTGTTTTGCTCCTGAGCTGGGGAAAAGAACAGCTTCTTTATCATCATTTATTCATCTGTTGGTCCACAGGAGCATCACAATTTCATCTAGACTGCAGATACATTTTCATTACAAGGAAAAGGGAGGGGAGGGAATTTTGTCTCTTAAAAGAAACAGCTCAAATGAAGAGGGTAAGGAAAGCCCACAGGATGTTTTTGGATTAGTCTGCTTCTCTGTAGCAAGGAGCTTTGCAGTATTTCTGCAAAGTATATACAATCCCAGATTGAAAAAAAAAAAAAAAAAAACCCACCAACAACAAAAAAACCACCTTTATTCAGAAAGTTTGATGCTGACAACAGCTTTCAAGTGTCCAAATAATCTTCTTGAGGGCTGACCTGTCTTCTGAGGAAAGCTTGCCTGTCAGAGTGAAAGAACACATATTATTGTTTCTTAACTTCAGGTGGACATAACTTTGGAAAAGAAGCAAAAGAATGAAACAGAGCACAGACTAAGAAAAGATTTGTGTGCTTAGGTGTGCTTGTTTAGCCTGTTAGGCTATGTCTTCGATACACAAGAGAACGCATCTGTCAAGCGTTTTTCCTCTTCTTTCCTTTACCCATCATTTTTCTTCTCAAGATTTCACTACCATATTACACTCAAAGGAATCTTTGAAGCCAAAAATGAGCCAGTATTTTATTTTCCCAGTAAGTTAGCACCTGAAGGTAAGTCCACCTTCATGCAGGTGGTTGTATCCTTGTAAATCATGGACCTTTTAGCCTCTACCTCTTGGCTGGAGACTGGGAGCATGGAGGGAGAGAGATTTATTCCAGATGGCAAAGAACAGACAAACAGAAGTTCTTGTAGCAGAACATGGAAAGCAAAGAGGAATAAAACCTGTTAAAGACAAATACAGAAAGCGGGCTCCCCCAGCAGACTTTGGTGGTTTTAAAATCCAGAACCGGATCCTCCCAGGAAATAAGTTTATTTTTTATTTTTTTATTTTTTTATATTTTTTTTCCCTTTCAGTTTGTTAGGGGCATGACAGTTTGCTCCCACACAGCCCCTTTCCTACACCTCAGATGGGTATGGAGGTCTGCCCCGAGCCAGCTTGGCAGGGAATGAGGAAGGGACATCAGGCTGTGGAAGCCGTGGTGCCCCCCAGGTCCCTTTGTCTGAGCACCTACATCAGGTCCCCAATGAAGATCCAGATTAGACCAGTGGACCTCTGGTTCCTTGAAATGTTTCTCTGGTTCCTTGAAATGTACGTCCTTTTGGAAGCAATTTTGGTTTCAGTAACCCTGTTGACTGCTACCTTGAGAACAAAATTTCTCAGCAGCTCTGTTTTGGCAATCTCTCTTTAGGACTTGTTCCTGTGCAGGCTCGTGACACAAGTTGGTTCGGGAAGGCGTGCAGTGCTGGCTGCTCTGCAGGAGTGTGCTGGGGCTCCCCGGGCAGAGGCAGTTTCTCGTGACCTACCACCACATGCTGACATTCATGGCTGTTATTTTCATTCTCACCGGGAAGTGACAGATTTTTATGCGAGGTGCCAAGTCGTTAAGTAACTCTGTCTTAGTTCAGTGCCTTCCTTTTCATGCTGTAGTGATTAGATACTGTTAGAGGAGAAAAGGTTTCATACGAATTGAAGACATTGAAACTGAACCTTATAAAGGAACTGTAATACACTGCACTTTTTCTATTTTTTTTTTTCACTGGGTCCTCCCAAACCTCCACCATTTCAGGTTTTGTTCAAGCCCACATAATTTGCTACGTATCGGACCAAACAGTACAAATGGTCCTATCTGCACATAATGACTCTATTTAAATAGCCAAAATAACTGCAAGGTTTCTCATCAAGAAGCCCATCTTTTCATATATTCTGGCTGTAGTATTCAAAAGACAACAATAGAAGTCATTCTGCTTTATAGATGCTTCTTTTTCAGGAATATAAGAGGTATGGTTTTTAAGAGTGTATGTGGTATTAAAAGCCTGACATTTTTAAAAACAGATCATCCTCTGAGTTGAATCTGAGCTCTTCTTGCATCTGGTGGCTGAAGTGAGGGCAGCAACAGCTTGGAATATGCTCAGACTGAGGAATAGTGTTTGGGGGGAGCATACAATGGAGATGAAACAGGAGCTGTCAGGTTTTTTTTTTTTTGGCTGGTGCAGAGAAGGCTACACTAGCAAGGTTTTAATGAGGACAAGAATTCATCTCTGCAGTCTAACATTTCATCTTGTGCTTATGGTAGACTAGGTTCAGTCAGCCTTTTCGGGTGGAGGCATTGCTACTGCTCCTTTTCATTCGGATGTTGCTTCAGCTGGCACACTAGCTAAACTATAGCTTCTCAAAATGTGCAATTAAATGGAGTTGATGTCTCTCACGGAGGCCTGATAAATATCATCAGTAGTTAGATAGCCACTGCATCCAGCATCTAACAAAAACAATGACAAAATTTTATAATAAAAGGAGAGAGTTTTTTGTTCTTACAATTGTAGTGTTTGTGCAAGATAAATGAGTGGGATACTTCAGTGTCATGGTACATAATACAAATAAAGCTTATCTGAGTAGTTACAATCACTTTCAAAGAAGTAGGTGTGTCCTATGTCTTGGCTTTTTCTATAACTGTTCACTTGAAAATTTGCAGCATTCAAAGGAAGAAATATTTTTCATCTGTTTGTTGGATTAAGGAATAGGTCATCTGCTTCTTGAACACCTTTAATCACAGTTGAGTGAAATTTTTCATGGGATAATTTTTTCAAGGCAAATTCATACTTAAAACTTTAAAACTTTTCATGTGTATAAATCACTTTTGTAAGTGTTGATTTGAGACCATTATAAACTGCTTTAGTTACAAAGTAGCACAATGTATTTAAAAAAAAAAAAAAAAGATTTTGGGGGCTGAAATACCTGCTTCAAAAGTTCCACCCTCTACCCTATTTAAAGATTGTAAACTATGATAATCAAAGGAGATACACAAGCTTTGTAAAATGAAAAATTTTAAAGGAATAGAAATGATCATTTCAAATGTTCATTTCTGTTAAAATATCTGATTTACTTTCACTGCAGATTATAATGCCATCTTCAGAAATTTGAAGTGGCAATGAACTGGAAATAAAGTTGTTACTGGCTTTGCTGTTTCACATTGGGCTGTTTCTGAGCCCATTGGTAATATGAGTGCATTGGTTGTTATATGTTTTGAGCACATATTTTTCAGCTCATGTGTAGTTGATACCACTGTTTTTGTTCCTTCTTAAGATGATGGAAAGGTTTAAAATTTGAAATTATCACCTTGTAAAGGTATTGGAGGATTGTAGGGACTGCTCACTCAGAGCAGGAATTTCAGCTGACGTATTTCTGAGCTGAAAATAATGGAATTACACACATTGACACCCCTTGGAGATTTGACCATCGGATTCAGTCATTAAAAAGGTCTTAACTTATTTATCCTACTTATTTCAGAACTCGAACTGAAAATCACTTTGAGTAAATTGAACTACCATCTTTTTTGGTTGTCAAAAGCTACCTTTGGTTTAGCACAAGCTGTCCAAAAAAAATTAAAATAAATAAATAAAGTAAAAGACTATCTAGAGCAGCTATCCGTTCTGAAGCATGACTTGATGAAGATGACAATGGGGGCTTCCATCATTATGCCGATTCACAGATCTCCAGATCAGATGCACTGACTTCAAGATTAGAAAGATGATGGTTGGGGCTCTTTTCTTCCATTATCCACCCCTTAATTGCCAGCCTAAGAAACTCATCAAGGAGTCTGAAAATCCAGCTGAATTATTCTGCATTAGTCTCATTGCAAATCTGAGATATAAATGGCTGACCCTGAAATTGGATTTTGGGAGGCAATGAGATATGATTCGTGCTGCTGTTGAAATGGCTTTGTGAAATTAATGGGATCAAAAATCAGAAAAACACTTGACAGAAGTTCTTTTTCCTTGGGAAGTGGAACTAATTGAGTCTTGTTTATGATATATATGTTTCCTTCGTACTCTCATGCTTGCTGTTCCTCAATCCTATGCTCTGTGACCTCCCCAACAACCAAGAAATGAATAGGAATACTGAAGAGAGAGTCCAATGGCTATGCCTTCCCAATAAGCTCTGTTGCAGCTGGACAGCAAGTTCAGAAGTTATCAGAGATAGTTAATAATTTTAAAACCCCCAGGGGTGTTAGAAGGAACTGCAGTTGTGAAGATTGTGTACTTATTTTATTATGGCTTTAGAAGAATCATATGAAGCAGCTGGACTTGAAGAATTCAACCCAAGTATATAATTTAAAGACAAGTTTGTCCCGCTTCTGCCAATCGTGGTACATACCTCAGTGCGTGAGCAGTCCCACCAGTAGTAAGTAGGGCTACTTAATTAGCCCTACTAATTGGCAATTGACTTCAGGTTAGATGAGAGAATACAGCTCACACATTACTAATCAATACTTTCAGATTATTCCTTCTATGTTTGACATATTTATTGTGTTTATAGTATTTTTAATACATATACAGTACATTTAATCAGTACATTTGCTTCAAATCGAAGTAGTATTTAAGATAATTCCTGTATATTCCTTCACTTAGGCTCATGATTGAAATGGTTTCCTCCCAAGGTCATGAAGATCTTGTATTCAAGCCTTTGTTAACCCTAATGAAAATGGTTGAAGAGAAGATCCTTTTAGATGGATCTCCTCGTTCCCATTTCTATCCTTTATTATCCTCTTTCCACATTCATGAGCATCTAAAATGTGTCTCAGTTTTGCATTTATTTCTAACAAGCATTTTTTTCTTGGATCAAATCCATTATTCATTAGAAAGACAACGTTTAATTTCAGGTGAAAACTATTTTAAACAGAACAGATTTCAGAATTCATAAAATTAGTTTTTGTTAAAGTTTTTTTTGTTTTTTTTTTTTTTCCTGTTAAAAATATTTCTGACATGGCTGAATAGCTGGGCTGTTATTAAAATGTTGTCCTTCGGAACCAGTGACACTTCCACATGGGCTCTTACATAGGCTCTGTATTTTTAATCAGTTACTGCTTTTATAAAAGCATGCCATGCACAAGAGAGTGAATTCACACGTCCTTTTCTGTTCATACACACTGGCCACTGGACTATAAATGGATGGATAACAAAAGGATGAACTTCAATGAGTACTTGCCAATTTGCAAGATAAACATGTGTTGATGAGTTAGAACTTTGTTGATATGCCTGAAGTAGTTTAAATAAAGACTGTGTCACATGTATTTTTGTTGTTATTTTTAGAAGTCCAGCTCCAGTGCGACCTGAAACTACGCCATCAACTGGCCCTACAGAAAAGCAGGAAATTAAAGTTTCTCGTGTGAGGAAGTTAACAAGACAGTATAGCTTGTGAGTAACATATAACACTATCTTTGTGGTTCTGCCTGCTCCAGATGAAAATGAAGGGGGATGCTAATTATTGCTCTAGCTGCTCTTTCTGAAAGGCATGAATGCAATTACATGATAATGATCTTATACTGATACCGTTCCTTCCATCTCTGAGAATCTCTAAGCTTTTAAAACTTGTGAATTTGCCATCCCTATGCAGTTATAAACCTCAGAATTGCAGACCCTCTTTTTCTGAGATTACAGGTTAGAAATTAAAAACCCCTTTTCCACATGAAATGTCAAAGACCTAGTGTGTGTTGGAGCAAGCTGCTCTCTCTGCTTCATTATAAGCCCATTTGCAAAATGAGGGAAACAGTCCTTAGCTTTTAGGTGGTCAAGCTGTGCTGTCAGCTGTTCCCTCCTAGAAAGGGAGCACTCTCTCTTTCTCTCTGATTTTGTCACTGGCAGAAATTGCTGAGCACACTACAGCTATGGCAGCAAAGTTAGGTATCTTACTCTTGGCAAGACTGATCTATGCCCATAGAGCTTTGGCATGCCATTTACACCTAGTTCCTCTAATTTTAGAGTCTAGAGATGCAAGATACTGAATAAATTTGGAAATCAGTTTGTTGATTTGTCCTTCATATGAACGGACAGATAAGGCCACCAGAAACTAGGGCATTAAGCTGACTAGAAAAGGAAAAAAAAAAAAAAGAGAGAATGTCCATTACACCAACTTTGTAACAAAGAAATAACTATACGCTTTCTATGTGGAATGTCAACCGTTAGTACCTCTAGCAATTTAACTTTCTAGTGTCACTAAATATATAGCAAAATTAGTGAAAGTTTTCTTTCCATCCAAAAACATTTTAATAAATGTCAATATGCAATTATTTTGTCTCACTGTCAAGAAAAGTGAAAAAAAAATGAAAGAAAAAAAAAAAGATTAAATATTTAAGAGAAGAAACAGAAGAATGAACTGAAATGAAGCTAGGAGGAAAAGGAGCATTTAGCCAAAAGGAGATTTGTCCAAGAGACCAAAGCTAACATATGGGAACACACAGCCACAGCTTGGTCAGCAGACCATGACATGACTCTTTTACCATGATAGATCAGCCAGCATGGTTTAAAAATGAGACAGGAGATGGGAATTGACAACTCAAACTGGGAAGAGAACCCAGGTTCTCTTACTGCCTGTTAATCCTGAAGGTAACCTGACAGGTAACTTGGCAGCATTTGGTAGGAGCAGGTTCTCAAGACCTGAAAGGCTGTTTACTCCCTGTGCCCGGCAGAGCTCAAAAAGCAGAATGCTTTTCTTGGGTGAGATGCCACTTATGCTTACTCTTTTTCTACAAGATGGGAGAAGGAAGTCCCCCACGTATTTCAAGATGTATCTGATACTTCAGATTTTTATATAAAGCATGGACTTGTAGATAGCATCGAGCAAAGGAAAAAGCTGTGGCACGTAGAAGACCTCATGTTATGTTATGCATGCAGCAGATAGTGAATAGAACATGATGGCTGATCCTATTCTTTGAGCATACTGATGTGTAAGGATAGGCAAGAAATCCATGTCCTATTGTAGGCATAGTCACATGTTTTGCATGCATACTTTGAAAAGTTTTGTGTTTAAGCTTTAGCATAAGGAGGTTGTTAAAGTTGGCAAACAAAGAGAGAAGGGTTACACTGCATAGACAGTTTTGAGGTAAAGAATATCTCAGTGACGTCATGTATGCAAAAGCAGATTTACATTGAAACCATCCAAGTAAGGTAGTACGATAAGGTAGTGTTGAGAATAGTGAGGTTAGTGAGAAATCAGTTTTTAAGAATCTGAAAAAAATATATATCTGTAAGGTAGGTTAGGTTGAGAGAGTCTGTGTTTACCAGTAAATAGAAGGTGACCACTAAAGGAGGAAAGATGTTGGTAAATGCTCATAGAATAACAAAAATAGATACCTCAAGGTATACAGTGAAGAAGGCAAATGATCAGACTTTTGGCTAGCATGCTGATAGGTTGATGACTGATAAGACTGGACCCTGACATTTTGTTTCCCAGACATGAAGAAGCCTTTCTTAACTGGCAGGTTCGCGACAATTTTCTACTTCCTTCTCTGCAACAGAACAGCTTTACCCAGCAAGGATGGGGAGGGTGCCAACGTGCTCCTGCTGAGAGAGGGGAGCAAGAGCTGAGAAAAAATGTCAGCAATGTGTTTTTGAAAGAGAGATTAACTAGGTCAACAACCAAAATCTGGCCTGTTGGATTAATAAAACATCCACTTAGTAGGTCTGAAAGATTTTGCATTTTCTTTCCATCATAAAAACAGTGTATTCCCCATGCTCTGGTGATTAATTCTATCCTTACCCAGATGAAATAAAATATGAAGCATGGAAAAAGATATCGTTAATGTCCATACCTTTATGCCCCCAAAAAACACACAAAACAAAATAAAACAAAACAAAACAAAAAAAAACCCCTACAACACATCCAAACAATCCAGAGTAAGGCTGTGTACCCGCTGTGTAACGTAGGTTTGAAGTATTGTGTTGCACAGGCATGCTGTACAGGTACCAAGCACAGTTGTGTTCTGGAAATGTCTGTCAAACTGGCATGGCAGGGCTCTGTGCACTGTGACTGCCTAATTGGTAGTTAAAATTTTCTGAGCAGAAAAAAAATCATTTTTCCCCATGCTTTAAACTGTCAAATTATAGTCTTTCCTTTCTACACATCATTCCCAGTAATAAAGGTTGTGTATGCCAAATTGTAACTCTGTTTACCTCCATGCAATTTCAATTATTGATCGGAAAAAGTCTGACCAAGGGCTGAATGATCCCAATAATTTGTAGTCAATTTGGGTCTACAAAAGTAAATGAAGGTACAATATTCTCTACTGGCTTTAATTTAGTGGTGATGGTAGGTGAGATGGAAAGAGCTCAGCTGGATGTCCTAGAGCCCAAGGGAAGTGTGCAAACTGGTTTTAAATTGAATGTTTTCTCTGTAAACTGAATAAATGGAACAGGAAGAACATACCCTCACAAGAATGTTTCTATAGAGCTCCTCCTGGAGTTGATCAAAGTCCTTTAAGGCCAGTTTGGAAATAATATCATGGAGTAACTGTGTGCCAAATCCCCATAAGACTAAGGGGTAGTCTTAAGCCAGTGAAGCAGTTGGTCCCGTAGATGGATCTAACCAAGTCTGTTCTTATCAATATAGCCAATCTCAGTAGAAGAAATCATGAACATTAAAGTAGAGTAATATCAAATAAATTCATGTATTCACATATACATGCTCCATAGAAACACTACTTGAATATCATACCCTTAAGATTTCCATTTGCAGATGGGGGTTAACTAGCCAACTGATTTTTGAGGAATCTTTAAAGCTTAAAAAATCAAACTTACTTGCCAAGTTAGCTGTAAACACTGCATTAGAGATGGAACAGAATTTCATTCCAGAGCACTAGAGCTGACATACAGGTGTCCAGTGCCTCCTCCAGAACAGGTATAGTTAAAGTCGTGTGATACTTTCTAATGAGAAGATCTGCCTGCTTTTATCAACTGCAGTGATGAAGATGACCTTCCACCAGCACTGGCGGCAGCAGCAGCATCAACCTCTGTGTCTTCAGCATCTCCCGGGTCACAGAAAACTTGTACACCACAGACGTCAGAAGGACAAACGCAGGTTTCACCTGGTGGCAAGGTAATATGCAAAGAGGTGATCTTATGACAGCTGGGAGAGTATTCGGGAAGAGTGAGAGGGAGTAGCAAGTAATGTTTTCCTTAGATGAAATAATTCCATATTTCAGAGTAGGTTTTAATCCGGAGTTGTCACAATATGTTTAACCTTTTTTGTAAGTGCAGCAGCCAGGAAATATTCAGAGCCCACTCCAAAACCCAACAAAAATCAATAATAGATTTTCATCAACCTTGGAGGGCAATAGACCAGCATTAAATTAATTTTTACCTTGCTTTCAAAGGTGTGTGGCTTTGTTGTCCATCTCTCCTGAGTAGCCATATTTAACATTGCATGAAATTTGAAATCTATTCAACAATCTATGCTTTAAGGAATAAAACCAAAAACCACAACAAAGAAAAAAAATACCAACTAGAATTAAGGAAACTAAATGTTTTCTTCAAAATTGTGTTTCTCCTTTGCTTTTTAGAGTTCCACAGATGCTGGGAGTACTTTTGCTTTGGAGCCAGGTGACCTTCTGATGGATTTCACAGAGGCCACACCTATGGTAAATAATTTCAGTTTGCAACCAGAAAAGTGTAAAAGTTTTCAATAATTTCCCTGCAGCTGAAATGAATGGGTTACTATGCAGTGGGTTGGATGGTGCACAGGAATAAAATAAATTTCTTTGATATGCAATGATCCTGAGCACCTGTCAAACTCTGCATCGTAGAAAATCTATTCACATCAACAATTATGGCTGAGCTTTTGAATGTGATTTTTTATTGTTGGATGACTTTTCATTTCTCTTCTACCTGGATAATCTTACACTTTGCTCCACTGCTTTCACCAGCCTCTTTTGTCCCCTTACCGTAGATTCATGATGTGATCATAAATTTGTTTTTGTGAGTTGTCTGTAAAGTCCCTTCTCAACACAGGTTTCGTTCAGACCTTATCCAACAGCCAACCCAAAGACATGTACTTGCACTTTCATGTTTCATTAGCACAGTGTTTTGCTTCAGATTAAAGCAAAATAGTCTGTAATGTTGATGATGAACTTTTTTAAAGGAATGTGATTTGTGTTTTTTGCTTAAAAGCAGAAGAGAGATGCTGTCCCACTGAAATCAAAATGCCACTTGATTTCAGTGATCTCAGGCTTTCACCTCAGATTTCCAGCAGATTACTTGAAGGATCACAATGTGATCCTTAACTTTCTCCAAGTCATCCTGTGTTGCAAATAGCTCTAATGCCAGATCGCTCTGCTGTCATAAGCCATTTTTGCTGTCTTCTAGAAGCTGTGTTTAAAGCCCAACAGAGACATCACGGCATTCTTGGCATAAATGCTTCTGTATTAAAGCACCTGTTCTGCACATTGCTTTCAATGCATGGTTATGTCCTAGTTTACAGTATCAGGAAGGTGTTGTGGGTATGTGCCTTTTACTTTATAGAAATTATGGTACAAGTTTGTAGGTAACAGTTTGTGTCTTCTTACTGCTGGATGAGCAACGTGGCTTCCTCTGCAAGTCTGGCAAAATGAAGAAGTATACCTCCTAGGTTCCTCCCTGCTTGCAGAACAGGTGGGGGCATTCAGTTGTGGCTTTGGGGCTTTGGAGGCATGTGGCCATCTCTGCAGAGCCCAGGAGCCTCATCTTTCCTGTGAGCTTCATTTCTGTGGATGCCTAGTCTTTAGATCTCTGAGTTAATTGCAGTGCTAGACTGTGCTTATTGGCAATTCTCCTGGTATTCTTGGCATGGTCCCAGTGAGTCCTGCGTAAGCAGTGGGTTATGGTAGGGGCACCGGGTGTACTATGCCTAGAGACCTGCTGCTGTGGGTGGAAAGGCAAGTTTGGTGCGGGGGACTGGGCAGAAGCTAGGAAGCTTCTGAGTTTGCCACTGGCATGCTGCAGTTTGGGAAAACAGTGTCCCTAGAGGGATGGAGAGATCTGCAAGGCTCTTCTCTCTTATGCAGTTTTGAGCCTGTGGGGATGTCTCTTCACAAAGTCCTTAAGGGCGCTTAATGTGTACTTCAGGGGTTCATTAAACAAGTTTGGGGTTCTTCACTTGCCATCAAAGTCCTGTCACCACCCACCCTGTTCCTGCTGACCCATGTGTTATCTCTGCCCTTCAGCCTGGCACAGCTGAACAGTCCTTGCACCCTAAGACTTCTATAATGCAGATCTGGGATCTCTTAACTGCAGCAATTGAAATCGAAGGGGCCTTCTATCCACCTTGTCCCCTGGGGCTCCTTGGTGAGAGAGCCGTTCCAGCACTAGCAATTGCAATGAGACTCCTGTGCCTACCGCTCCTACATCTACCATATAGGAGGGCCACGTCTGCTTTTGTACCTGAACATACCACTGCAAAACGAGGAGTGTCTACTGAAAAGGGAAGGTTTACCTGGGACCTTCTTTATGTGATGGATCATGAAACCATCGCGTTCCAGAAAGTAGTAGATGGAGAGGTATTCAAGTTGAACCACCTTCCCTGTATGTTTCTAGGGGAAGAGAAAATTAAAAAGGAACAAAGAAAAGAGAGAAAGAGATGCAGGGTTCAATGTTCTGCAGTCTTTGCCTGTAGTTTAGGTTGATAAGACACAGGCAGATTGAAATAGGTTACATTGTTCTTCTCAGTATTAATAACATGTTTGTGACTAAACTGTAAGCAATTATCCTTTGGAGTTTATGAACATATTTCTTGTTATAAAAAACAAACTTAACTTTAATAACCCAAATATTTGAAAATGAGGCATGGAGACATTAGCAACTGACCTTCCCTAGACAACACAGGTTTGCATTTTGTTTCCATTTAATAGAAGACAACATTGCATGATTTTCCTTTTCCAGACAAGGAAATAGGATTTTTTTTCTTTTATTTTTCCTAAAAACTTCACCTAGTCGTCATTTCCCCTTCCTAACCCACCATCCACTGACATAATATATCATACCGTATGTTCATAAACTAACCTTCCATGACTTCCTTGGTTTTAATATTTCGGAGAGCATGTACTGCACAGCATCAATCAGCCCTTTTTGTTTTGTTTAATGTCTATAAAGGTCAGTTTGTTCTCTAAAGAGTAGTTATTGCTTACAGACCTTTCCCTGCAGTTTCACTGGCTACAGGTTGCTGTCAACTGAGGTTTGAATGAAAAGTTTACTCATAAGGGAGTGAGGCACCAAAACAAAAGTAAGCTAAATACATAAATACATAGCTTTGAGCCACTTTGAATATTTATTAATTCTGTTGTGGCAACGTGTGCTGTCATTTGAGGGTCAAGATCACATACTGCTTAGCTTCATGTTAACTGGCAATTCAGTGGTAGTGTGCTGGGTTTGCACGCCATGGTCTGGCAGTTGGTATGTTGCTTGTTAATTATACCCTTATTTGTTTCCTTTCCAGTGACATGCACGTTATCTGAAGGGGTCATTCAGGCTGCCTCATTTGCCTGAGATGAGAGAGTTGGAAGTGCAGGTTCCTACATAGGCAGTGTTTTCTGCTGAGGGGCATTCAGGCAGCTGACTTTTCTTTGTTGCCTGGAATAAGGCACCTAAATTGCACACCTAAAATCAACTTTAATTTGGTCCTGATATGTGCTGCCAAACTTCCCACGTTCACTGCAGAGCTGTTAATTTGAAGCAGTTTCAGACATCCTCCCTTCTCTTCTGTAACCTCACTGGCAGAGAGTGATTAATAGTCACTGACTCAGCTGCATGATCTTTGTTGTTCAGTGTTTGATCATTGATGCTTCTTGATGGCCTTGGGTTTTATCCGTGTTTTGCTGCTGTTGCCCATACAGTGGAAGCTTTAAAACACACTAAGGGTTAGAGTTAGAAGTGGAGCTCACAAAATCAAATTAACTTATAAAAATGGAAGGATTAGTGAATAGATTGGATTAATAGCATTCATCCAGGCTACCATGCAGGGATCAGAGCAGGCAAATTTGTCTATTCTATCAGCCTGGAGGAATTACTGTGATGTATACGAGAACCAGCTGAGCACTAATGGTCACTTAGTCATCAATACTTAGACTGCCAATAACAACAGGGCAATGGCGAGGCAGAAAATCATTTTGTAGGAGAACTAATGCATATTTAGTAATGCAGATTGCCTAGAAGTGAAAGGTATCTTTCTGTGCTTTGCACTCTTCAAACCATGTGGTTTATGCATGCTTCTACTCAATTTTCAAGTAAATCCTATAGTTAATTAATTACAACGCATTACATGCTGACCTTAAAATCTTTATAGCACATGCAGAAGAAAATCCCTGTCTTTCTGTACCACTTCATTGTGACTTTTAACACCGTGCCTGGCATGTATGATATCAAGGTTTACTGCCTGCTGCATTCTGTGTTTCAGAAAGGTACTTTTTTTTTTTTTTTTTAATATGTTATACATGAAAAATTACAGTATCATGTTAGAAGCATCCTTACTCTGTTTTTTAAAAACTAGTCTTAGCATTGTGGTAGTCTCTGCCTACTTAGCATTGTAGTAGGCTCTGCCATCAGACTGCGTCTCTCTCATCTTTCTAGCTTTTACGGAACTGGAAATCAAAGCTTAAGCTTGCAGTTATTCTGTTCCAGCTTTCAGCCAGCATGGTCTGTGACATGGGTATGAATGCAGAGCTTTCTTGTTTGATTACATAAAGCTCAGTCCCAAGACCCTAAATGAATGTAGCAGCAGCTACACGGTGCTGACAAGTACCTTCCCAATCGAGACAGAAAGGCAATGTGTGAAAACTTCTGTGTGACCTAACGGAATAGGACAAAATAAATAGGAATGAGCAGTCATATATAAAATGTACTTATTTCTATACTTTGACTATGGTTTATAATACAAGGTGGATGGGCTAGGACTTAAACATGATCACATCTCAGAAGGTATCAGAGACCACTGATTTACAAGTAGCTGTATACTTGCAGACTCTACGTGTTCTTATTTCATGCTGTATCCATTGGAGAAATTTCTAGAGCATCACCTGCCATCTATTGGTGGAGAAGAGTAAGCCGACAATTACTGCTTTTTCAAAACTTGATATACAACATTTAAGAGGTACAAATTATTGGCATGATATTTTAAAAACGAAAAACACATGGCCATCAGTGTAAACCTAGATATTTTTACTTAAGGTGAATTGAAAACAAATAGTTTATTTCAGTTGTGGCATCAGTAGCATAAGCACTCCAGTTCATTGGAAATAATAAAACTAAGTTTGAAATAATACAGAATTTGAAGCATTTGCACCTACATTTTTTGGAAATAAAATAAAGGCAACCAGGTCAAAAGGCAGTCATCTCTAGGTAAGATTATGAGAAGTATTAGTAACTTGATGGGAGCAGTATAACATGCTTACAAATTCTCAGCGGATAGTTATAGTGAGTAAATGGCAGCAAGTAGAGGAGGATAAGTAAATAATATCATTTCACTCCTCGTTAACATTTATTATATTGATAAAGAAGAGTTGACTGCATTTTTAGTTGCTACGTTTTTATGACAATTTTTGACAGAACAATGGAGTGTGAAATTAGTTCAGTATTTCTTGCCTTCATTTTAAATAACTTTTCACCTCATATGCAAAGCCATGTTTCAATAGAAGGCAGGTAAATACATCAAGCTTTTAAATAGCTCCACAGTCAGTCTTTTTGGCATTGATTTCTAAACAAAAGTGTCTATAATGCAATATTTTATAAGAGCATTAGCTAGCATGTAACTACTTCAAGTGGCTGAAAATATAGATCAAGTATCTCTCCATCCCCAGGGGTCTGTAAAACATGTTAGTCAGAGACAAATTTATAAATGCTTTACTTACTGTGAACTACGTACTGAAGATAAAATAGGTCTTCTCAAAACTTAGGTAGGCTGTGTGATATATTTCAAAATTAGAAGCTTTCTACTTTTATATCTTCATGTTAAAAAAAAAATAAAATCGTTACAAGATTAATTGGAAGCAATAAATATGACTGGAGTCAAAGGAGTGAGTTCAAAAACGCTATTTTCTGAGCCAGACTCTTCAATTACAATATTTGCACATTCAGATAGGGTAGCTTACATGCAATAGCCAATTATTAGCAAAACAATGTGCACAAAGGAGTGGTTTGTCTGTTATACATACAGCTACATGTACACATAAGAACCCAAATCAGTAAGCTACATGTTAAATGTACATTTATTCCCAGTTTCAAATTTTTGCATTTTAACTGCATATTAAATGAAGAAATAGTGAAGAGCAGCAAGTGCTAAAGCAAACAACTTTTATACAAAAAGCTTGTAGCAACAGGCAATAAATCTAGTTCCATAGGAACCCGAGGAATACTTAAAACTGAAATATTGATATTGCAAAGAGCCTTTTTTTTCTGCTAAAGAAAAGGGCAGTGCATGTTCAGCCAGATAAGAACAAAATTCAAAGGGGTGCACTTTGAATTGAGTCAGTCAAATTGAGTAAGAGATGTTTGACGGGGGATTGCAGAGGGGAAGTATTCAGTGCTGCATGCAGTGCCAGGCTCCTGGGAGCACAGTGTCTGATTCAAGCAAATGCAAATTACGTGAGCATCATTTAGGTTATATAAAGCATGCTAATAACTAGAGAGGGGACTTAGCACATTTAAAAGCAATCACGGCACGTAAGCAGCCAAAATAATGGCTGAATGCATTTTGGACTGGATGTTTCTCTGATATCTGCTTCTGATAGTCTGCATGGATAAAGCACTATAAATAGGATTTGCAACTAATATGTAGCTCTGCACGTAGCTTGAGCATGGAGCTTTACTGGTGGATGCCGGTCTCATAAGCAGTCTATTGAATTACTAGCATGCAAGATAACCGAGTGTCTGGGAATGCAGTCAGACTCAGAGACTGCCTGCTGGATCTTAGTTTAACATTCTCTAAAAGATACAAAATGCTTTGACTGCTTCCCAACTGTTGGGGAATTTGTTCCCATTTGCCCATTACAGAAGGGCACATTGACTTAGTTGAGAAGCAGAACACAAGATTGCTAAGAGATGCACTGTGAACATTTAGAGTTACGTTTATTTTGCCCTTAGTTTAAGGAATTTAAATTCATTGGCTCGATGAATGTTTATTTTCCCTTTAGCCCCCTATGCTCAACGGAACAACTCGGTGCTCTCTGTAAACGTATGACAGATGATTCAACACTTCCCTATTCCTTTAACTAATTGGAAGTGAATTCTGCATAAAAATAAAATATCCAGAAGGTGAAATCCACTGCTGACTATGCACCAGTGGACACTGTGATAAATTGGATAGGATGTGTACAAGAAAAGGTACCAAAAAGAGGGGAAGGTGTTAAGTGGAAAAAAGTGCAGGCATGTGATGCTGTGCTGTGCCTACTCTGTAATTCACTGCTTTTAAATACTGAATGACCCACTGGCTAACTTCTAATAAAACTTGAGATGAAGACAGATAAAGATGTGTTGTCAGAAGATAGTTTGGATCAAGATGGCAGGAGTTTTTTCCTGGAGAGGTGATAAAATCTGCCACATACAGTTATTTTTAGTAATTTCTGTACATTTTAAGATGCTGTTATAACTATCCCCTAGCATTCCATGTGCCTGCCCCATGCCTGTAGAAATCATAAAATGAACGAAGGCAGGTGACCTCCAGAGTTCTCTTCCAACCTCAAACATTCTGTGATTCTGTGAAAACTTGAGAATCATAAAGGTCATTGTAGCTTAACAAAAAAAAAAAAAAAAAAAAGAGAGAGAGAGAGAAAAAGAGAAAAGAAAATGCTACCTGCAATCTCTTTCTCCTGCCTCCCCATGAAAAACGTGATCATTCCACCACAGTAACAGCTTTCTTTAGTGCTTGAAAGGAACATCAGAATAAGTAGAGGGGATCAGGTAAATGCAAGCAATCAGATTTTAAATTGGCTGACATCCACCTCTGGCTGCAAGCAGAGAAGGTACATCTTCAGCAAATCTTTTAGAGTCTGCATAACTTTTTAAATTGTGTTTGATATGTTCAGTCATACTTTTGGTCATTTTTTTTTTTTATTTCAGCATTTTGCTTTATTTTTCAAGAGAAAGTACTTCATATCCTTAGCAGCAGTTAGCAGGTGTAACATCTGCCTAAGAAGAGTAAAAGTGAACAATTGACATTGCAGGGCTTTTCAGACATAGAGCATCAACTTTTAGATGTACTGCCCAAGTCCACTTTTCCACCCTACAGTAATACATGTAATAGAAAAATGTTCAGCCTCCATGCAAAAGCCTGCTTGAAACTAAGTATATCTCTTTATGCTTGCTCTCAATGAGACAAATATAGTGATGCAGCTATTATGTCTCAAAGTCTTTTGATAAAGACGTATCATCACCTTTCCTTTGGCCTGAGAAGTACATCATTCCTTTTGTCTCTGCAACTGTGAAGTTGTAATCTCTCTTCTTCACTGTGATTAGTGACAATTGCATTTAGACTCCAGTGAGTAACTATTGTGTATTTGTTTTCTTTCGAACACACTAATGAATTGATATATGTGTAATTCTAATTCACATTTTTCCAGTGTGATAGCAAGTGTGATGCTAACTGCTTGGCTGTTCTGTGGAATTTCAATTGAATGCCTCCAAGCTCCAACTGAAAATGAAAACATCTGCTTTCTGAGCTGTTTTTTTGACTGTCTGGTGGGTGACTCAACTTGTAAAAACGGCAAAAAGAGCAAGTAAACTTTTTTTCATTTATCACTCAATTGAATAATCAGAACTGATAGGACTTTTTCTTCTTTTGCTGTGGATAAAGTAAAATCTAGTTGTCTACATTTTCCTTCCAAAGTCTGTATTTTGGAAAACATCCTCAATCAATTATCAGAAAGTGGTTGGAAGGGTAGAGTGAAATATCAGGCCACCTAGAAATGCTTTCATTTTAGTAGTTTTGAACTGTTTCAGTTTCAAGTAAGGTTCCTTAATTAATTTCAATGAAATCATGTTTCCAAACAAAACATCCTTTCTAAATTAGGCACTAATACCTACTCTACCTACTGAGATAATGCCTACTGAGATAGTGCCTAAATTAGGCACTAATACCTACTCTACCATAATACTGAGATAAAATCTTTTTTAATTATTATTTTATAAGTATAGGAAAAAAATGAATCAGCACTGATTCTTTTGTAACAAATTCAGTGTGAATGAATGGTCATTTTCTGACTTTGAGAATTCCTAAGTAGCTTCAATAGCAGCTTCTTCTGAGGAGCCATCAGCAGGACCTAAGTGATCAATGACTTTCTCATCTATTGATCTCTCCTCTGCTTTTTGCTGTTATTTACCACAGTGGAAAGTCTCCCACAGAGGCATATTGTCTATTTAATTTGTTGTAATCTATCTACCAGTAAACAACTATGAAACCGAGACCCAATCATTGACTTGTGAAATTTTCATCGGGGCAGATCTTTTGCTATGCCTTTGTACTGAGCCTAGTACTACAGTCTCATGACTCAGAGGAGCGGCAATAACAGAAATAAATGGGAAGTGGAACTGATAAATGTCAGTTTGCCTAAATCTCAGAATGTTTCCAGTAATTGCACGGTTTCTGTGCCTCATCCCAAATATTGTGGATCATAGCAGAAAATTGTCATTTAATTGTGTAAGAAAGAAAACAAGAGTTGCTTAAATCCAGATAATCAACTATCATGGTAACTGGATTGAAATCCACTGAACCGAAGGGTCCTCTTCTGTTCATTATCACTTGTATCACACTGAAAAAACAAAATGCTAGGCTGTTTTGGACTGAGGAAGAAAATTTCTACACGGGTAGATGTCCTCTACATCATAGCAGTTTAAGCCTGCTGACTAGAAAGCAGTTCTAGCACACTCTTTAGAGTTATTCCCTGGAACTTGGCCACAGAACCATCACAGTGGAAGAACTGTGTATTTATGGCTTGTTTTATGGCAGGACATTCATCTCATATGCAGCAACCCAAGACCAACCTCCCACCCCTCTTGGAGGAGCAGCCAGTGAGGTCAGGAAAGTGAATCTCTACGAAACATGTTTAACAAGTTCATGTCATTTGTTGTTCCACTGCCAAATAATTGGCTAGAGTCTTGAAGTACTCTGATGCACTGGAACATCACCTGGCCACTTTTGGCAAGGTGCTGGGTATTGTCAAGATGGCATAAAATGGAGGAGGTGCCTGTATTATCTGGCACTGACACCAAGGCATGTGCACGTGCTCTGCTGGGAACCCTGTTGGCAATGCTGGATTTGGGAATTCATGTGCTGAGTACATTGGGCTTCTGACCAATGAATTTGTGTACGATATGGCACTCATCTTGTGCTGCATCCGAATCAAGCAAACTGTCAAGACCAATAACCATGAAGCTCAGGAGCTCATATCCAGATAGAGCCCATGTGTTTGCATCAGTGGCTGAGCTGCCCAGACTTCAAAGCTCGGTCTCTTCAAAGTGTCTGTGATCAGCAGAGCCACAGGTCTGTGTGTGCCTCTAAAACAGTTTTGCCCTTCAGATCCCTCCTGTCTTGTTGCTGTGATTTGGGGAAAAAAAAGGATTGGAGAAACTGTGTTTTCTCCCCCACCAAAAACATGGGCACTTAGGCAGTGTGGGTTAAGGTTTTCCTTCCCATCTACAGTATGGCTGAAGTATTCTCCCAGGGACCATAACATCAGCAGAGGTTGCCAGACTTCTGTGTGCTTTGGCCCCCATCACAATGTGGTGCTGGGAAAGGCCCTTGGAGGCAGCAGTGCCGGAAACATGCCTCTCAGGAAACCCCCAGCTCCCCGTTTGGCTCACCTGCAAGCTCCTGCTGGGATAGGATCTGCTTGTGACACTTATTCACAGTGTGCTTCTTCCCCTGAGTCAGTGCCACAAACAGACCTCCAGGGACAGGACTGTCATTATTTGGCCTCTCTCCTATTTCCTTCTTCCTTTCCTGTCCGCTGCAGCATTATAATCTTCATCAGTCGCTTTCAAAGAGATGTCTTTAATAATGGCTCCCCTGCATCCTCAGCCCAATAAACAACTTGTGGGGAAGCAGAGCTCTGCTCAGATGGTGAAGCAGCCTTCTGGCGTTCAAACTGCCATCATTCCTGGCCCAAACAGAAGAGCTCTGTGCTTTTCCACTCAGTCCAAAGGAGAAATTTCAGCTGTAATTAAGGATGGGTGAGAGTGTGCTCTGTGCTAATAGCCCTAATCGATTGGGATTATCCCTTGGCTGGGACTAATCTCTTTAGCTATGGAAGAAGCCTGAGCACTGTGTCTGGGAGTGGAAGACTGGCTTTTAAGGCAGCATCCCAATCTGCTCTTGAAAAAATAGAAATAAACTGAGAAAAGGAACAACACATTCAATTCGATGCTGGATTGGTTTAATAAAGGACTCGACAGGCATAGAGGCATCTGATGTGTTTTGTGGCACTGAATTCACAAAGTATAACAATGTTTGAATTCGTGAGTGTATGTGCTTAATGAGCTGTTGTGTTTGAATGCTTGCCCCAAGATTTTACTTGCAGACGAGGCAGGACCTGTTCTTTATTCCAGTGCTCAGTGGTTGTCAATATGAATGATTCAGTAGCCAAGGGCATGAAGTTACAAATAAATAGGTATTTATATGTAACATATATCACAAAAGATTTACTAGATATGGGATTGGATTTGTTCATGCACTGATCTTAAACCATGCCATTGTTCTTAAGAGACTTTTAGCTTCTGATCAAATTGAGCTCAACGTTAGGACCAAATAGTTTTGTATCCATGACATTTAAAGAAGCAGTGCTCATGCGGAAAGGGCGACATACTGTGATGGTAATGGCTTTTTGCCATACAGAGACACAATTTAGAGCAGACTTTTAGAGCAGTGGGACTGGTAAACAGCAGCACAGTGCAGGAGTCATCACCTCTGTGTATCTGAGTAGATCCTAATCCACAAGGGGGGTCACCAAAATTTCTAGGCACGTGCACAGATTAATACTGCAGTAGTCACTGGGACAGATCACATGCTGAGGCTGAAAATAAGCACAATTGTCCTCCTGGATGGATATCTTAAAAAGTAGTCCAGCTTGTCATTCTAACACTTGTTCTGTAGCTCCACTGACTTTAATCTACCTATGCTATTCTTTTCCTGTAGAATAATGAATTGTATAAACTCTTGGGGATGTTGGCAGAGCTCAGTAGCCCACAAAACTAGGACAGAAAATTAATACAAAATACTCCTTACTATCCTGACATTCAAGGAGACCATGATTGGTTGAGTTTCTGGACACTTTAGGACTTTCAGCCAACTTCGCTCTTATACCAGTAGAGATTGTTCCCAGTAGAAAGACAAACTATTTGTTTGTGTTGGACAGAAGTCGGGCAGTGCTCTGTTTGCGTCAATCTGTCATAACTTTTCAACAGAGGAATGTGATCCTGAAGCTTTTGAAAATGTGAATGTATGTTACGTGGTTATTAGTCAGCCTGTGTCAAAATGTACCTGGGTCTGAAGTCTCTGTGTTAATAAGGCATGGTGAACCAACAGTTACTGGGTGATGAGCTGTCAGTGTCTGTCCCCAGAAATAATCAGGCGTGGCTAGTGGTGAGTTTCCATCTGGTACAAAATGCATGTATACTCTTCCTGCTGGCAGTCAAATTGGGAGATATTTGGCTTACCTGGGGCACTCTCATCTGGCAGTAATCACAGTACTCATTTCCTCCTCTTCATGTTATCCATCTTCAGTGACTTTCTTCTACGACAAAAGTCTCCATCTGCAGAAGATGCCACTTGATTTTGTTAGCTGTTCACGTGATCTAGGCACCTGGATCATCATTGGTTTCATTGGTAAAGACCAAGGGGCAAAAAATGTAACTGTTAGCTGTCCAAGCAATGCAACTAACTTATTCTGCAGCGATGCTGGAGAAGAAAACCCACCACATCCAGCGAATGTACCTTCTGCTTTTTGTTTGTTTCATTTCTGTGTCTTAAACAAAGACCAAGCAAATGCTGCAGTCTTTAATATGCATTTTAGCCAACACATCAAGACTGTGACATCATTTTGCCTCACCACATTTTCCTCAGGGAATGGTGACTAGGCTGACAGCCCATGCTGAGATTATGTTCTGCTTAAGCTTGTTCACCTTCACAGCAGCAGCAAAGGAGTACTGAAAATCCTGAGGACTGTGACAGCGTGGACACTGTCTTGCTTTCACCACATCTGAATTGTCCTTACTCTGTCTTGTTTTAAAGAATTAAATGTGTTCTCCAAAATAGTCTCAAGGCAAAGCTATGTTGTAAAGCCAACCCAGGACATGCATTCCCTTCTGATGTGCTGTAGAGATGCTGTGCTGACTTAATAACATTGTTTCTGCCTCCCGCTCCACTACTTCTGAAATCATTGTGCTAGCAGCTCAGAATTACAATCCTTAGAGCAAAGACTGGCAGAGTTCTCTGTCTGTCAGGGCAGCATAAGGGGGATGCTAGCACCAACACAATTTGCAGGGCTGTCCTTGCAAATTAGTTCAAAAGTTGGCATGAAGATTCAGGATTTTGTCTTCACTACTGTGTTTTTAGGTAGACCTGCTTGTAAATAACGTATGGCTTATACTGTAGCCACAAATTACTGTATGTTAGGTACCTGTGAAATGCTATAGCTACAGCAAGGCAAGGTTTCAGCAGAGGCTGAGCCATGTACATCTCTCCCATGAAATCCCTTGAGCTTCCATTTGGGAGCCAGAGATCTCTGGAGCACAGCCAAGGAGCCACAGGCACCTCCTGACGACACCTCACTGGTAGGAATGGTTGGGTAAAGTGACTCTAAGAGGAAGGAAAGCGTCTGAGGAAGAGGAAAATATTACCAGTATCGCATGAGGCCCAGTGAGACATCAAGAACGAGGAGTCTGCTGCCAGGCATATTCCAAGACAGGTGGATTCAGCCCCGAGCAAGGCTCAGAGAAGGACTGTTGTACTGCGGCAGGCAGAGGAACAAAACATTCATCATCTGATGGAGACACGAGCAAGCCTGGCTCAGACACCATGGGATAAGTGTGGCTCTCTAGGTGGCACTTTCTCAGTTTACAAAAAGGACTTACATGGTGCCTGTGGGAAGGGGGACTCAATACTGCACCCCTGGTCCTGTGGAAACCCAGGCCAGCCGGTAGGTCAGATGAGTTAAACAGCTGGATTCACTTGGCTTGGTTTTGAGGTGACAGCAAACGTTGTTTGAAGCAGTTCCTTGAACTCCAGCCTCTGCCAGTTACTTGCAAGATGAGCAATGGAGACATAAAGACCAGGGGGAGCTGGGAGGGAGACATCCCAGTGTCATCTCCACGGAGGGAACAACAGCAGCCAGGAAGATTTATGAACACGCAGTGTTTTCCTGGATTGGCAGACCACAGAAACCCATCCTCTTCAGAAACCTCACATTTGGTGCCTTAGGGCGTTTTCAATGACACACCTCTGCAAAACTGCCCCTCTTTAATGTGTGTGATTAAGTCCATCTGCTGACACCTGGATATCACTTCAACAAGCAGAAAGCAGCCTGCGTTCCTTGAGAAGAAGGTGGCCTGGGATGCAGCGCACATGGGATTCACACCAAGTTTGGTTCATCAGGGCATTTAGTTCACACAGCCTTTTCCAAGACTGATTAGCCAATGGTATTGCTGGTTTACACCTCCATCCTGTCACAGGTTTATAGTTCAGGTTGATTTTTGCCTTGTGCACCCAGGCAGCGACTATGCATGCCTACCTGTCATGTCATTTTTGTTGCCATACACAAAGGGAATGAGCTGGGGTCAACATTACATGAGTGGTCATCGGAGCCACAAACTACTTCCACTCAAAATGATTTTGGCCATGAGGGCGTTGCATGGTGAAAAATACCAGAAAATCTTTGTTTTCACATTTTCCACCTCATTATGGAAATAGCCACTGAAATGATATGACAGCAGAAATGGAGCTTTACTGAATAATTGCAGAGTTCAGAATCCTATCACTGCTTTTGGAAAGTGGGTCTAATATATAACTCATGTTTTTTAAGTCATATCACTCGTCAGGACTGGGAAATGCTAATGCAATTTACTCCAGGAGTTTCAGCTGCTGATTTTTTTCTAGTTTGACAAGTCGAAGTGAATCTCATCTCTGTGCTGTATGGCTGTGATGGCATTTAACTTATAGCATGCGTTTTTAAATAAAGCACCACCAAATATTCCTCTGGCTGTATGTGTATACCGAGAGATGTGTTTGTGGCACCATTACAGGTGTTAGCAGCTCTGCTTCTGCTCCAAGGCACAGGAACTTAGTGAAGTGTTTGGCCTAAAGTTTGTCTTGCATAAACCCACTGACAGCACACAGTTTCTCCAGCATATTGTAAGGCCTCCCATCAAGGTGCATGGGATGGGGGTGAAGCCAAGTGAAGTGACAAACAATGCTTGCATGTCAACAGCACAACAGGTTATCAGACCCTTGCAAAAGGAGAAGGTGTTGTGGCAGGGCAGTGGATACACTGGGTACTCTAAATGTAGAAGAACATACCCAAATTAAGCCCACTGTTCCCCAAAGTGTGATTTTTTTTTGTAACAGCAAGGACATTTATAATATTCCCCTCTGATAGAAATACCAGAAATAGCTCATTTTATATCAATTAACACATTCCAACTACTAACTCATTTTCCACAACCCTCCTGCTGTTTTCATTTCAGGTGGGAATACTCTTTCTTTGTCTCTCCCAGTTCAGTTTGCTTTTATAAGAACATTTCATTTTTTTTTCCTTCTAACCCATTTAAAATGTGTACAAGTGTTTGTACTGAGATTTTAAACTCTGCCCAGAAGAAGTTTTTGCACAAATTAAAAGGAGAAAGTTCTTATTATGTTGTCCCTTTTCTTCCTCCACCCTCCTTCATTCTTCC
>NC_048894.1:90252350-90340947 GCF_011077185.1 Oxyura jamaicensis | reverse complement strand
TTTCTTTCTTTCTTTCTTTCTTTCTTTCTTTCTTTCTTTCTTTCTTTCTTTCTTTCTTTCTTTCTTTCTTTCTTTCTTTCTTTCTTTCTTTCTTTCTTTCTTTCTTTCTTTCTTTCTTTCTTTCTTTCTTTCTTTCTTTCTTTCTTTCTTTCTTTCTTTCTTTCTTTCTTTCTTTCTTTCTTTCTTTCTTTTTCTTTCCTCCCTCCCTCCCCCTCTCCCTCCCTCCCTCCCTCTCTCCCTCCCTCCTTCCCTCCTTCCTTCCCTCCTTCCTGAGCCAAGTGTTCTTTTAGGCTTAGTAAATTCTCAACTTGCCAAGCCAAATATTCAAGACAAGGAGACACTTGTCCAAAATAGTTCTGCTACGGTAGTGCACCCTGACCTTTCAAGCAAGAGGCATTTGAGATTGTGAAACAAGCCCTCAGCACGTGAGATGCTGGTGGAATGCACAGCACAGCTCTGCAGTGTGGACACTGTTGCCACTCCATCTGCCAGCACGAGGATTTTTGTGCCCAATTGTGTGCTTTAAAGCTGTTTCCTCTTGGTTTGTTTTATACCGAAGTAGGCAGCATACCTCAGCAGCCCATCAGCTGACAATCCACTAGCAGCTATTGTGTTTTGCTAGTCTGAGCAGCTATGGTTCAGCTGTGTGAGACTGTCCTACACATGGAGCTGCCCACCACCTCCTCCCTTTCCCTCGTCCCCTTGCATTCACAGTCCCAGGTGAAGTCTGGAAGCTCCTGAAGGTCTCCAAGGACGCAAACTGCAGCTTTGTGGTAGATGGTGAAGATGGATCTGTTCTTCTTCCTTTCTCAGCCCTCAGGTGGCAACATTTAGATCTTGGCCTCCTGTTCTGGTCAGGGAATAGTTTTGCTTTCTGAGCTAGTCTGAATTTTGACACCATGCAATAAATTAATCTGCAAAGCAAGGGTCAGGAAGACACTCACACCCAGCACCACTGTCCTTGTGTGGTGGGGCAGGAACAGGCAGGGTTTTCTTCCTGCTGGCAGGTGCTGCTGGCTGCTGCTCGCCTCACAACACTGCTGGCCAGGGTGGGCATGCAGGACAAGGAGGCCAAGGCATGCTCCTGGGTGAAATGGTCTTTGAGGTTTCCAAACACAGATTTACATAAACCGGTTGGCTAACTGGTGCTTTCCCTTACTGTATTGCCATCCTACCTTAGCCACAGTCTGAAAAGTGTTGTTGAATATATGGATTTTTTTTCTGCAATTACCTGAAAAGAACAAAGCTAGGAATAATTAAGGACCACTGCTGAGCAGACAGCAGTAGTGCTCTTATCAAGGCCCAGGCCAGGGCCAACCAGGCCCAGGCCAAGGCCCAGGCAAACCAACAAACTCCACTGTGCCGTTTGAGCAGCCCCGGCCTCTTCTCAGAAGGAAACAAGAAAAAGAAAGACTAAATCCTAAAGGCTGAGTGGGATGGTTTCTGTTTCTCACTCTTAAATTGAACAAAAGTGTGCTTTGTCCCCCCCTCTGCTCCTTAATTTCTGTTTTCCGTTTAATTCAAATGCCGGAAATTGGTGGGTTTAGAGCCCACAGAGCCCTTCATTTGTTGGGATTGCCTTGTTCCTGAGATTAAATAAACACAGCCCCGCTGGAGAGGACGTCATGCTGATAACTCAGCCAGATTAACTGCTTTTTGCTGGGTTTTGATAGGCAGCTTGGCCTCAGCTACACGCACGGGTCGCAGCTCTGATTTTGCAAGAGGGTGCTCTGTACCACTGCGTGCCTCGGCGTGCAGCCCGGGCGGGCTGGTGTCCTGAAATATCCCAAATCCCAGGGGGCCCCAAAATTGTTCTGCATCATTTTTCTTTTCTATATTAGGTAACTGCACTTCATTTCCTTAACGAGCCCAATCTGCAAAATGAGAAAAAAGTTTGGCTGTAGCATATCAGCCTCAAAATGCATATGAGTAACCAACTTCCCATCCCAATGTTGCTTTGTCTTTGGTTAACAGATGGGATTTACAGTGGAGCATGCTTGTGTTTTGTACTGTTTGTACTTCCAAGGAGCTATTGCTTCAATGTGATGAGTAGGTTCAACCAGCAGTATAGTATACATACCATTTGCTAACAGGACTATACATCTATAAAAAAGTGTGAAATTTTCTTTAAAGTGTTTGCATAGAAAATTATGATTTAAATGAATTTCTCCCTTGGACAGCTGTTTGTTTGCTTGCACATGTGTAATTGACTTATAGCCACCTCTGTTCTGTTAAAAAAGGTGTTTAAATGCTGAGTGTATTTTTGCCGTCTATACTCCTCGTGTTTAAGAAGCCCAACGCTTAATGCCAAGACTAATGCCACATGTTCGCAGAAGCAGGCCTGCAGATGGCTGTTAATTTCTCTTGGCATCCTTATAAGCCAAGTATGTTTCTGTTATTTTATTTGCAAAATAAACACTATATATTTACTTAATTATATTTGACGTCATAATTTCAGGTTTTGCTTTGGCTTACAAGGGCTTAGGGCATTCATAGTAGCTTTCTTGATTATTCAACAGCAGTTACATAGCTGTAGTTAGCAAATTATGCCTGAAAACATGTGTAACAAATGCACAGCAGTTTCTATAATAAAGTGAAAAACACACCTGTACACTGGAAAATGTGTTTTTCCAAATGGAAAGCATGAAGAGCTGTTCGAAACCTGCATTTGATATGTTGTCCTCCCTTTGAATGAATGAATAATGTCTGCATTCCAAAGAGGAAAATCATGAGAAGCATCACTCACAATGGAGCAGGGCAGAGGTTGCTGCTTTGAATATTTCTTTAATTTCCATTAATGTTTGAAATAATTTTCAGGGCAGAAGTGACTTCCAGCAGGCCTGGGGCAGTGACAACAAGCTTTGGGCTGAGCCTTCTCTGTGCAGGGACGTGCTGGTCTCTAACCTGTCCACTCCAGGTCCTGTGATGAAAACCTCCTGAGCTCATCCTTGAGCACAGCCCAGCACTTGACACAGGCAGACAGCCAGGTCCCAGCAGCTGCCTGAAACAAGCAGTTGTCCATGCAGATCTTTTTATCTTTTTTTTTTTTTTTTTTTTTCTTCATGGAGTTATCTTGCCATCCCATCTTATGTGAGTGTTTGTCTTGGGCAACAGCTGCGTAACTGAAAATGTGGAGGAGTAAAATATGTAAAGCATATATGTAAAGCATATGTAGAGCTCTTCAACTGAAGTTTCTGCACTGTAAAAAAATGCTTCTGCACTTCATATTGCATATTTTTAAATGCACTGCTTGCTGAAGGAAGCAGGTAATGATCCAGTGACTGTTGACAGAATTTGAAGGTATATTGTATGCAATCAGCTCAGAATCTGCACAACAGATTTAATTACATGGCAAAAATCAGTCTATTAGGTTTTCATATTTATGCTTTGACTATTCATCATCAGGTTTCTGTATGCATTTTTGGAGGGGTCTTTTTTGGTCTGGTCCAAGGGCTGCTGAACTGCTCTGATTTGTTGGATATGTCACTATAGTTGCAATGCTTTGCTGCTTTTTTTTTTCTTTTCCATTTTTATGCTCTGAAAGTAACATCTTTTTCTTTATCTTTTTTAAAGATAAAGACATTCCCTGCTGATACATCTAATCCTTTTTTCGATCCTTTTACAACAGTACCACAGTTTTCTGTAAGTAGAATGTGCAACTAAAAAACTGTGTATTTAACGCACTTCCAAGTGACTTTTTTTTAACAGTATCAGAAACATATGTGTTAAGTAGTCCTCAAAAAAAGATAAATTCCAAGCAGAATTTAGAGTGAAAATCTGTTAAATATTCCCATTATGCAAATAATTAACTTGCCTGCATTCAGACATTGCTGCTTACTAGACAGAGGACTAAGAGTTAAAGGTCAAGGCTCGCTGCTAGTCAGACCCCAAATGCTGTTCAGTTCAGGACTCTTGTGAAGCTCCATAGCATCTCTCCAATGGAGTGAGAATGACTCAGTCCTCTGTCTAGCGACTGCATGGCCTGCTGCCTGAAACTGCTTGCTGTGCCATCACAGAAAGGGGCCTGATTTTCATTGAATTTGCATCTGAATTTTAAGGAAGAATTATGGTTAGTGTGCTGATGACTACAATGCTATCCTTGTATAAACTCCTGTGTTTACTTAATAATCTGAATCAAATATTGAACTTAATTCTTACTAAGCTTTCACAGAAGTTGGGATTTAGGTTTTTCGGTAAGGTAAACTACATACGAACAGAAACAATTATTTGACCACTCAAAAATAAAGTCCAATCCAAGTCCTACTTTAAGGGTAGGAGCATTATGTAATAAGTGTGACAAAATGATCTACTCAGGCAATTCAGAGCCTTCTGAAAGATTTTTGGAGGACTTGATATAATGGAATATGTGATGTGGGACTCTAATTATAACCTTTCCTGTCCTTTCCAGTGTGAGAATGGATTCTGGTCTGTAAGAAAAATTCCCAGCTTCTAATTGTAAACCACAACAACTGGCTTATAGTTTATTAGTTTGTTTGGTTGGTTTTGTTTATTTGTTTGTTTGAAACTACACTGACAGAATGAAGCATTTCAGCCTTTAACCTTAAGTTTTACGGGTGTCTCTGATCTATATCTAGCATATGATCAGAGACAAGCAACTTCAGTCCCTGTTGGGCCATGTGCAGTGACTGTCTGCACTCAATGAATCAAAGGGAGAGGCTTTTCTTTCACAATAAACCTGATCGTGGGATTGGATCTAAATGCTGCTTTTCTCCACCTAGGTATTTGAAAGCCAGAGTTGGTCAGGCTCCACAGGATAAGTCAGTGCTACTGTTGAGCTTTTAATAGATGAATCCAAAAATAAATGGGAATATGTCACAGCAACTTTTCACTAGATTGTCCAAGTCCAGGTAGTAAATCCACTGTAAAACCTAAGCCAAAGTTACACTGTTTGTATCTTTCATCATAGTACTTTGTGTAAGCAAAAAAAAATTGCCCAGAATAGCTTTCCTATTAAAGAGTAATGGTTGTCAGGAAATTATTTTTCTCCCTATTATGATTATGATGAAAGCAAAAAACAGGAGGGCTATATTAATTAATTATTTATTTTTTTTCCATTGGAGGGCATAGAACTTTAAAATACAAACAGAAGCTACCCAGATATGTTTTCTCCACAGATATTTCCATATTATAGAAAATGGTTATTTCATGACAAATTCAAATGCTGAGATTTTTGTTATGCTTGTGGGAGAAAAGAAGCAAAGTTCAAACTAAGCTTTCAGAAATTCTCTTTTCTCCCTATAGAATCCAATTTTCCTGGGCAGGGGCAGCAGAATCCAGATCACAAACATTTCAAACACCATTACAGTAAAAACCTAATCATGCAATCCCATGCATTGGTTTAAGTGAGTTATGTACAAATATCTCCAGTAAACCAGCTGGTAAACCAGCATCTACCTGGAGGATTGCATGAGGATGGAAGAGCAATTAGGAAGGTTAATTGTGCTTTGGTCCTGTGTTTCATGGTCCTCTGTCCCAGCCCAAGGAGACATGCTTCTCCTCAGCAGTGTTTCAGTCCACCCTGAGGCATGGGCTCTTCCAAGGGCTTGGAGATAGCTGAACCCCAAAGGGGAGCAATAAGGGAAAGCTCTAGATCAGTGCTAGGTCTTGCACCTAGCAAGATCTATCTCTGAGTGTCCTACAGTCACACATAGCTACCAGCATTTGTGACTCCTTTTTTTTATTATTTTATTATTATTTTTTTTCCCTGCTCCCACTTCACTTTTAATTATTTATTTCTTTATTTTGCTTGAAGCAAAACATTGAAATGTTACTGAGGACAGGGCTTCTCTATGTCCACCGGTGTTGAGGAAAAAATAGAGAAATTGTTTTCCTGGATTGCTTAAAAAGAAGGTTCATGCCAGGAACCCCCCTGAGTTTCAGAGACTTCCAAAGAGCAATGGCAAGCTCAATGAATGATCTTATTCTCATTGGGAATAAGTCACATAAACTTAAAATTAATGGAATTATATCTGTTTAAACCAACTAAATATATACTTTTTCAAACATACTCTGTAAACAGTTATAAAAAGATGCTTTGGATATATACAGTAAAACCATTATCTGGAGCAAACACAATGGAGGACTCAGGGCAAATCTTCAGCAAGTGTAATTTGCCATAGTTCTACTGATTTCAGTGAGGCTGGGAGAATTTACCTCAGCCTCACAGGGTGGTGTCTTGTGCTCATGCCATGAATATCATCTGGCGGCCCTGAGAGGACTGGGATCCTATGAGAGGAACTCCAAATGCCATAGCCCTGTAGCCCATAAGGCTGAGTTCTGAAAGCTGAATGACAGAGAAGTTTGAACAGGCTGTATTAGCTAGAATTTACACATAAAATTGACCAAGGTTGAAGAGGTAGGCTTTCTTTAGTAGGTTTTACATTTTGCATTTTGATTAATTTTGTGGTATTAATGGAATTCCTATTACTTCAATGCTTGTCTTGGAGCATATCAGATGCTTTTAGTTGAAACACAAGCAGAAACATGCTAAAAAAATTAGAATAAGTGAGCAAACCTACCACAGCCACTCCTTCCTGGGCTCAGATAATTGTCCCAATGACTAAACTGGTTTGTTTGTTTAGATTAATACTATGTGGCTTGCAGATTTTGAGAGCTAGTTAAGAAAGAAAAGTTGCTATTCAAAGAACTGTATAAATATCATATGCTCCCTTACAATGGTGACTTTTTTCCTCCCTGCCACAAAGTGTGAGCAGGAGGAAGAGCTGCCAGGACAGAAATTCAGCTGGTGTCAGCAGGAGCATCCCCTAGTGGTCCCAACACACTGACAAACTGAAGTTGTTCTGTGCCCTTCCCAGGTCAGGGCCATGCAAGCACTGTAGGCACTAGCCAGTATGGTTTGGTATGAGAAATGATGCTTGCCAAAACACAAGGCAGGGCTAATTTATTTTTAGGGCTCATCCCTTCCCTCCCAGACACATAGGAGGATCAGTCTTTGCTGTAACCCTGCAGCACTGGCCCGCCTCACATGAAAAATTTGGCCATTTGTCTGTAACCAGCACTTCCAACATTGGTTTAACATTGCCCATCACTTGCTGCTGGAGAGCATTCCTCTTGAGGGACAGGGACTTTGAAACCCAGACTGCAAGTGGGTGCCACAAAACAGTGTAGTCAGAGGACCCACAAAGCAAATTGAACAGGACTTGTGAAGAACAGTCCAGAAAACCCTTCTCATCAGCATGCTGTTCTGTTTTTAGGGAAAACGCAATCATAAGCAGCATTCTCCAGACTGATTATGCCTTTTATCTGAACGCTGCCAGTCCCACACAGGGCATTTCATCTCACAGAGCCATCAGGCTCATACTCGGGCACAGCTGCCAGTGGGGTGGCCTGCTCCGTGCCCACAGGGGTTGCACTGGGCAGCTCTAGCTATAGCCTCCTCTTCTCTTTAGGGCTTGCTGCTACTGAGTGTTTGGCAATGAATTGGGTGGTGAAGGTAAGCAAGAGCAGTAGAAGCTAACATACACCTTTTCCTTTCCATGTCTGTATGCATTTTTTTGTTGTAGGCAGAATTTACGGACAGCAAATTGCAGTGCTGCGCGGTGCAGTCGTCGCCTAAGCTATCGCCGGTCTCTCCTTCACCCGTCCTGAGATCTTTGGCAGAGACTATACCAACTCCAACGGTGCAGACAATATACACGTCACATAAACCAATTTCGCTGGCGGACAGGTACAGTGCAGTTCTTTCACAGCAATGCTATGATGCTCTGTGCAGTGAGGGAGTCAGCCGGATTTCCCTTTTTCTGTCATAATTACAGTGGGGAAAATTCACCCTATTTCTAAAGTGCCTTTCCTCCTGATACCAAAAGATTTTCAGTTGCTGCTTGACACCTACTTTAGAGTAAGTGGGCTTTGTAAATAAATAGCTATACTTCCCATTTGCTCCGAGAAAAATAAAAATAAATAAATAAAAAAATAATTAACTGCTGCAGCCAGCAGTGTACCATTTCTACGGCCAATGGCCTGTAGAGAAAAGGTTGTGCAGATTTTCCTCAGGCAGGTCATTCTCCATGAACCACAAAGGTTTTCCTTTAATAATCGCTGTTGCAATTTGTTTTTTGAAATTAAATGTCCATGGGGGAAAGCTGAGAAATACCTGCTCTTCCAAATGAAAAGCAGACACTGATTTTTTTTTTTTTTTGGTTTTGCGTTTGTTTTGTTTTGTAATGTCAGGCTACAGTGGTCTTTCTTATAGTTTTTCAGAGAAATAAAAAGCCATCCCATCTTTCCACAAGCAGCTGCATTCAGTTTCTATTCTCCCATCCTGCTGGTTTTGCATGTTGGCTTCTTATTCCAGAGTTTAATCAAAGCTGAATTTCCCAAGCTGATAATTTACTGAATACAAATGCAGGAGTGGATGTACTCAATACTTCTGGAGCATAAGAAGTCCTAAGCTTATGCTGAAGAGAAAAATCCTTCCTTGGCATCATAATACATTAGCCTTTTTTACTTTTGGATTTACAGTCAATTTTCACTTTCATTTGTGAACTATTTTGACAGATGTTGATTTAATTGCACTTGCACACTTGGTCAATATTGCTAACTCACCTAAAAATGCACCGTTACGTTGGAAGTGTAGTTCTGAAGCTGTAGTACTAAACTCAGCTTCCATAGGATGCTCCCAGCTCAAATGAGCCCTGCTTGTCCATGAACAAAATGTCAGCAAACTGCTTTCCAAGCATTAGCTGCTTAATTCCCAGAACAGCACAGCAAGCAGTTGGTTTCATTCCCCCGTGCCATTTGTTAAGAGATGGGATCAGCAGCCCAGGGCACTCCCAGTGCTGCAGAGCCCACAGGCTTCAGAGCAATTTGATGTGAGAGCGAGGACATTCAGGCTGTGCTTCCCCACCCTGATGGGTGCAGGTGAAGTAGGGCTGTGCTAAATTCAGTGTAGGTAGCTGTCCCTCCCAGCTCAAATCATGCTGAGGAGCAGAGGGCTGCAACATCGGTCTTTTGTCTGTTGGCATGTACTGTAGCTGCTTTGTTTTATTTTTAGAGTCCTAGTCCAGCTTCCTTTGAAATCAACAGCCTTTAATGGGGATGAGGTTAAAACATAAACTGTTTTGCCATGTGGGTCTTTGTGTGTCCTTTTTCTTGCTTCTGTTTGCTCTTCAGAAATATCAAGCGGTACTTGTTGTTGAATCAGCGATCAGTTATCAGCTTTTCACTGAATTGAGTCTGACCTTTTTCCCCCCTCCTTTGGTATTTTGGTATTTTGAAAATGTTAATTATTTTAAATTGAAATCTGAGACTTATTGTTGTTCCCATAATTGGCTGTTTGTGCATTAATTACACAGCGCTGAGACTCTGAGGCGTGAACTTGAGAGAGAGAAAATGATGAAAAGACTCTTGATGACAGAATTATGAAATTCTCGCTTCCGTCAGATGGAGAATGGATTGGGGCCTTTCATGTGCCTTCTGTCTGTTTACATTCCTCTGCTTCTGTGTACTCAACATAATGCATCGGGAAAACGTGTGATAATCCTGACTCGCCTGGATTCACCACGGTCGGTTAAAATTAAGTCTCGGCTAGACTTTAACTTGAAGGAGTTCCTTTATTCGTTTGCTGCTGGGAAATAAACCTTCAATCCTTTGTCTCTCCTGAGATTTTATACTATTAACACAGTTAATTTCAGGTTTGGTTTTGGTAAATCTAGGGCAAAAAGGATCAGCGAGGAGCATACTGATTTCTATTGGGAAACACTGTTCTGTACATATGTTAATAAGTGCACAGAAATTAATGTTATGCAGAATATTTTGATAGTAACATAGAAAATATGTCATTTTGTACAACTGAAAATTGCAATGAGCTACTGCTATTTGTTAAAGAATCATTTTTAAAGCAGAAGAATGATTATTACATCCTAACCCCAGGACTGTTAGTCTCCACAGAAAAACGAATGGTTGTCTTATTAAATTCCTAACCTTAACCTTTACTCAGAGATATAAATAGCTGCAAGGGGGAGGACACCCCTCCGTACAGGTATACGCACCCAACGCTCCCCATAGTCCGCCATCTTGACCTAAACCTGAAACTAAATCTTACTTTATTTCCATTAAAGATAAAAAAAACAAACTGTTGTTTAAAGTAATTTGCTACTGACTTTCTAGCTTGATACTGACTTTTTTTAACTCAGTGGGAAGTTTTAACTTCTCCAGGTTGCCTAGGCACGAGGGCCTGCCCACACTCAGAGGGCTTCTGCCCTGCGCTGGAGGTTGCAGAGCCGCATCAGCGTGGGCACAGCTTATACAGGGAGGGTGTTTTCCCTCCTGGATAGACAAACCACCTTCCTGACCAGCAGTAATGGATGGCTCACATTAAAAAATAACAATAGTTTGTGGCCTTGCTGTGTCTCTACCCATTTTTCACACTACTAATCAGCACATCCCTAGGGGCAAGGCCTTGAAGGTTGGCTTCACACATGCAGGCCGCCTGCGCTTGTGGTGGAAATGTCTCAGGCACAAGGTTCAGTGGTGGGTGTTCCCCTGTCAGCAGGACCTCAAGGAGTGTGTTTATGGCATGCAGGTAATGCAACCAACAGGTTCCTATTTAAAAATAAATTTTAAAAAATAGTTCTCCATTTCCCTGTGTTCAGCAGTGCAGGGTTTTCTACAAAGCCACCACCAACTGACCGTCAGCTACAAGGTACTATTCCAACAGGAAAGCTTTTGTGCGTTTTGTGTGGCTGAAGATGTTTTTTTTTCTGTTACTCTGTACACTGTGTTCTCTAGTTTGTATTAAGATAAAAGATCGTCCTTAATTTGATACTGATTGCAATGGCTTTATCTCAGCTTAACCCGTTTGTGTGGAGGCTGGGAAGTGACTTCTGTGAGACTGAGCTTCCTTCAGAGTTATCTTGTGATCTTTTGCTGAAATGTGATAATCTTGAGAGCATTATAGGACTGTGGATTGCAATGTCAGAGGTATAAAATGACTCGTCTATTTCATATTTATTGGGACAAGAAACTAGCAGTAGGCTCCCCAGTTAAAATCCGGCAACCCCAAACCTTTCCCGTTGCCATAAAATAGGGTAAAATAGATAATGCAAGTGTTATGTAGAGACCTGCAATGCAAAATGTAATGAAGTAGCTCAATGTGAGGAATGGGCACAAGGAGTCAGAAACACACCTGGATTGCAGATTTCAGAGCACTCCGATGGCTTTGCTGGGTAATCAGATACAACCTCTACACCGTCCATCTTTTAGTTACAGTGCCAAGGCATTTCTGTTCCTTATGTATCCGTGTACCTCTCCATCAATCCAAGTTTATTAAAAATGAACTAGGAACTTTAAATCCCTGTGAAGAGATCAGGAAGGCGGGGAAAATCTTTTGTTTCCCATTACTCTCTGCTCACTGCCTCACAGAAGGTGCTGGTAGATGGAGAAGCAACAGCACCTTTGATATGCACCCAAGTAAAACTGAGCATTGGAAGAATAAGTAAAGGATTCTAATCAGCGATGCTGTTTTGGGAGAGGAAAGCAAAGTAGGTTTAGGAATGGCACAACACTGACACTAGCTGAATCTGGTCTGCTGCCTGCTGTTAGACAGCCCCCAGTTGTATGTGAGCTGGCAGCTGTTTCACAAAGTCATTATCAAGAAAACAAAACAAAACAAAACAAAACACAACAGAATAAAACAGATCTGAGCACACCCTTTGGTTGTACTGATTGCCTTGGAATGGACATTAGGAACCCTGCAATATTCCTTCAGGTCTGGGGACAGACATCCAATTACCTGCATTGGGGCAGTCTGGTCACGTATGCAAAAGCCTTTAGCGAAACGGAATGCCTGACTCAGACCAGCCCATCTGATTATCTGGCTATTAAACAAGCTATTAGTTTATTATTTTCAATGCAGTGTTTTGCTCCTCTTGTGTAAAAATTCTTGAGTTGAACTGCTCAGAACTGGAAAACAAAAAAAAAAAAAAAAACATGAACCAAGGTGACTTTGCAATGGCCAGGTCTCCGCAGCTGGGGCGTGCTCCGGCATACCTGGGAGAGGGCAGAGTCCTCCCTCCTTGGTGCCCCCAGATGGAGAGGGAAAGGCTCATGTGGCCACTCGGTTCCAGTGGGACAGGTCCCACAGAACAACCCCATGTATGTTGCCTTGTCTTGTTTTAGTGTCTTATCCACTGGCTGCCACTGTTTCCTATTCTGCAGTCTAATGGAGCTTTATTCAAAATGTTTGACTGATACCAAACTTGACTTTTAACTGCAGAATGTCATCACGTTGTTCTTTCTTACTACGTACTTTCTTCAGCCACGCTTAAGCATCTCAGTTTTCACATCCTTTGAATAAACACTCCTGCCTCGCCTCTGGTTGGGAATTACAGTCTCAGGACACCTGTTACCCAAAACTACTGCAAACAAGACAAAGTCAATGTGAACGTAGCCGAGGGGCACATAGTCTAGATTTGCCCCTAGGCTTTAACTTTACAGGTGTTAAAGGATACTCTGCCTGAAGGTATGTCTGTATAATAGTGCAGAGGTATCTGAGCTAGCTTTAATGAGCTTGCATATGTAGTTGTGGCAGCATGAAGCCCAGCACAGGCTATCATTATCATGTACATTGACACGTGTAAAGATAACACATTTAAACAGCAGCCTTCTGAAGCATGGTCTCCAGAGCTGGTGACAAGAAGGGGCAGCTGAAAGGAGTCTGTCTTTTCAGCTCTCCTGGGAAATGGTTCATCTCACCTAACGTTACATGCCCAACTCTCACCTGAAGAGAGGTGAGAAGGACTGCCTTCTGGAGGTGCCTCTGACTTAAAAGTCTACCCTTATATTGCTTAAAGTTAAGTGAGATGAATCCCGTTCTCGGTCCCTCTGGTTAGGTCTACATTGCAAGCCCTTGCCAACACGGCTCCATCCTCCAGGGGTCCTTTGAGGTACGATTTGTGATTGACGTAGCTCTGCCAGCAAAAGCCTTGCACGTTAGGTGTAAACACGCCACCAAAAACACCCTGTTGTCAGAACAGCTTTTATCCCTTACGGGGAGAGCAGAAAGCTGGGAGAGCTTACGGTGGCAGAAGCTTGGAGGCATCATTAGAGCTGTGTCCAGTCTGGGAGCAGCTGGTGGTGAAACCCCCCTACTATCGCCACGCAAGCAAAGCCCACCTGGGGTAATGCCCCGGGGTGCTCCGACCCCCTCAGCAGAGCCCAGCTTTCAAGTGTGAAGTCGCAAAGTGGCAGAACGCAATGTTGTCGTGCTTGGGTGATTCCAGCAAAATTTATCGGCCATTTAAATAGCTATGCAAGGAGTTGAATATTTTCTCATGTTGCAGTCTCTCATGGGAGACAACCAGTTGTGGTTTGGTTTTGTGTGGTTCTGGTGTTTTCACTATTTCATTTTAAAAGGAATAACCAGGTTTCCTTAAGAAATGCTGTTTGAGATCCCAAATCTCTATCAGATCCCACAGTGTGTGCAGATTTTTCACATTTCAAATGTGCTCAGACCCTGAAAGTGCAATGTTTGAAAATTAACTCCTCAGAAGTTTCAGCTCATGGCTTCACAACTCTCTTGCAACAGATAGCCTACGTGCCCATTTGAAACAGAGCTGGCAATGCAGTGAAATGTTTCACTGGAGGCAGCATCATGGTTTGTTTGAACTGTTTACAAATATCCTGTTTTTCTTTTTCTTTTTCTTTTTCTTTTTTTTCCTTCTGAATACATTTCTGGTTCATTGGCTACAAAAACCTATTCGTAGTTATGCAATGGAATATTTTTTCTTTCTTTTTCCTTTTTCTTTTTTTTATCTTTTTTTTTTTTTTTTTTTTTTTGATGTCCTGATGTTCAAGGAGTTTGCAATAAATATACTGGTGGGTGCTGATCTGTAATTGCATGTAAGATCAGCCTCACAACTGTGTTTTGTAAAGTTAAGTGCCGTAAAAGAACCTGCAGGGAGAAGGAGGGAAGGGAGCAAGCAAGTGGAGGAGAAGGCTTCTTTGGCAGCTGCGGCTTTGACTGGTGGGTAGCACCTTTAAAGAAAGATTGCTCACATTGTTTTGTTCCATCATAGTAGCAGCGTGTATCACCAGGCAGTATTTGATGGCATTTTGTTGAAAACATTCCTGGAGAGAAACTTTTACGGCTCAGCTGTTTACCTGTTCCTGTATTCATGCCTGCAATAAATGAAATGAAAAATATATCCTGGAGTCCGAGCAGTTTGTAGTCAAATCAGTGACTTAGGAGGCATGGGGGCAATATATATACAAAGGAAACACCTAGTTGCGTTGTAGCATGCCAGTCATGTGTTGGGTCACTAGCTGGGGCATGCTTTGATGAATACCAGAGCAATGAAACATCGTCAGGACCAAAGTAAAGAAGCATGAACCTTGTCATGCTGCTGGTCGTTGATCTGGGGCTCAAAAGGTGGCAAAAGCACTACTGGAGTGGAGGGGTGGGGAGAAAGCGTCCACTTGACACAGCGCTGGAAGACCCTGATTTATTAAATCGATCTATGAAGGAACACACAATAAATAAATAAACGTGTTTAAGGAGTATTATTAAATAGAATTTTAAATAGCTTTTTTTTTTTCACACAATTAAAAAAAATTAACTTAGATTTTCCCTTGATTTTGCTGTTTTTTAAATGACTAAATGAAAAGTTGCTTCAGAATGAAACACCTCCATTTCCTTTTGTTCAAAGATCTCTAAATGAGGACGTTTTGACATTCACTTTCACAGTGCATTTACGAAATGAAATCCCAGTAACATTCACCCCATTTTCTGAGGTTGCCAAAACTCTATATTGGGAAGGAATATGATCCCATCACGATTTCTCCAGCTGGGTATTCATCTATTTTTAATCTCTGTGCAGGGAAAGCAACAGATCAACGTTCCTCCATCAGTGCTCAATTTATTCCAAGAAAATTGATTATGCAGCCAGCAAACGTAGTTAATTAATTCCCCTTAATACATGTCTTTGCTAAAGAAATAGTGTCCTGGGGTGCAGGGGAACAAGCAGCTGTCCTCTAAGATGTCAGCAAACACTCCCATATAACTTGTTCGGGACAGAGAAGTGTGAGGACTTCAGAGACGTAAATCTGAACAATTTCTGGTTTTATTATCAGATGACTGATCTATGGGACTGGACACAAGGCCGTTAAGATAAATTCTCAGGGGACATGCTTTCTAGAGCAGAAAACAGCCGTTGTGCAGGCACGACTGACTCGGCAGGGGGAAGATAAGACAATAGCTACCAGCCTGGCTGTGCTGCACAAAACCTGCTGCAGAGAGGGGCAGGAAGGTGCCTGTGCTGGTGGAACAAGCCCCAAAAGAGAGCAGCAAAACCCACACCATCCACTGCTGTCTGCACTGACAGCAAAGCACCACCTAAAACGTTGTTTGCCTTTTTAGTTTATTCTAAAGCTACATGTATAAAAATGTATCATTACATATGCAGTTGATGCTAGTTGATGTGGTACACCGCTCCAGTGGCCACACAGCTCTGCCATCAAAGTATCTGGCACAGCATCTCACAGCAGTGAGGCGTAAAAGCCACGTGGATCTTTACTGCTTCATGCACTGATTATCCTGTTCTGCAAACCGAGAGCCACTTACCCTCCTGCACAGCTCTTCCACTGCCTTTCATTAGCAAAATCTTTTGGAAATGCAAGAAAAACACAACATAAACTCTTTTCCTCAAAGATACTTAGTCACTGAGGCTTAGCATCACAGGGCCTAATGATTTAAAAAACTCAAGATTTATTTTTTATATTTAATTATTTGCCCTGCTGCTTTCCAAAACAACAAAATAAAACAATGAGATTTCTGTGCTAATTGCTGCCTGCTCCAGCTGAGCTGGGCCCTCCTGCAAGCTCCAGGCTTGGCAAAGGCATGGGGTGGTTTGGCAAGAGGGGGAAAGTTTTTGTTTGTTTGTTTTTTGTTTGTTTGTTTGTTTTTTCAGGGGTGGACTGTGAGCACCCCCAGCAGTGGGCCCCGTCCTGCCCTGCTAGAAGACATTGGCACCTCCAGGGTCACCAGGGGAGAGCTTGGGGCTGGGGAAAGGCTGAGTTTAGCTTCACAGCCCAGGAGGTCATTCATTTTTTCATTTCCAGCCTGACAAGCCAAGGCTTGGTGTTGGTTCATGCTGTTTGGACAACTTGCTGGTTAACACAAGCCACCACAAACAGGTCTCTTTTCCACCCACCTGCTCCTCAGCCCCTTCATGTCTCTCCATGCTGCCTCACTAGTCCTCCTCTGCTCAGCACGTGCCCTCAGACCCCTTCACAGCTTTCTTCACCCTCCATCAGCATCCCTCCCCTCACACACAAGCACCACTGGTTTTGTTTCCTTTCCAATCAAGATCTTTGGCCTTTCCAAAGTCCCTTGCTTTTGTTGGCCATCAGTAGGTGCTCCTACACATGCAGCAGCGATCTGCACCTAGGCTGCCTGGGCCACCTTGACAGCCAGTAAACCACCATGAGGTGACCTCTTGTCAGGTCATCAGCTACACTGCTCCATGCTACTGTGCCAAACTCTGAACCACAAGAAAGGAATGGGGGGGTCTCATCTCTTCATAAAGCCAAATTGACAACTCATTAATCCCCTTCAGGTGCTCCAAAGCAGCTCCACAGCAACTCAGCTGGAGTTAATCTTGCAGCATATTATGTGTAATAAATCACAAGGGCAGCACAAGCCGGGTGCTTTTCTCCTTCTCTTCCTTTCTTTTTCTTCTTTTACATTTTTTTTTTTTTCTAATAAGAGCACAACCTCTCACCTGCCAAACCTGAGCTACTGCTCTCGCAATAAGATCAATAACAAACTTCTGGGTTTGCCCACCTGCTCTTGCAGGAGAAACATGCCAGTAAGTCTCAGTGAAACGGTATTTTTTTTTCCTTTATGTATGTGTGCTGAGAAAATAAATAAATAAAAATCCAGCCTGTAAAGCAGCAGCTAATAAACCAAAATTGTTAAATACCTTCCTGGAGAGGAAAAAAAAAAAAAAACCTTCTCCTGGCAGTCAGAAGGATTCTTCCAAGCAACTTGCACCCTTATCCACTTGTGGGATATCCACCTCCCATCCTTCCCCAGCAGCACGACTTCAGTTCCCCCTTTGGGAGAGCTGTGTCAGCGCAGTGACTCAGGCTCCAGCACTGCCGGCCCTGTGTCCCACCCGTGGTGGTGTGAAACACCTTCCCACAGAAGACCTGTCCCTGAGGCTGCTGCTCCACGCCTGCCCAGCTCAGTGCACCCAAATGCTGGGAGGTGCAGATAAGCTGCTGCCTTCGCTGCACCTGATGGGGCCCATCATAAAACCACATGGGGGTCAGCAATGAATTCAATAGAAAACTGTGTGTCTTGGTAGGTCTCAGCAGCCTTGTCTTCAGGGGGACACATCTGGATGGGTGCGTTGCCTACATATAGAGCAGTAAAAACTCCAGGTTCCTCTTTCTAGGGACATCCTACTCCTGAAAGAAAGCTTTCTGCAACACTGAAATGGCTCAGGCAATCCCCAAAAGCCCAAAAGAGGACCTCTAGGATGTGCAGGCCTGGTCTCCTGCAGCTTTGGGTCACCTCAGGGCAGCACCCTGAGTAGCCCTCGGGTATTCTGTTCTGGCACTGCTACCTCTGGTGGGGAGAGCCTGGCACAGCTCCTTTGGCACGTCTAGTCCTAAAGTCCAATTAGTGTTGTTTATGCTCAGACTGTAACTGAAAGGGAAAGAAAAAAAAAAAAAAAAAAAAAAAAAAAAGTGATGCTTCAGTAGGTCGAAGAGTGTGAGGAGATAAATGTAATTACAGTAAATGCAATATATTGCAAGACACCACCATTTAATTAAAAGTATATGAATTATGCATCTATCTCTTCCACAGCCTGTAACTGTGGGCTCCAGCAGCTACCAAGTGCACTCCCGGCAGCCACCCCGTGAAATACAGGCTGCTTAACGTCTCACTCACACACCTCACGCTTCCTTATGAGTAAACAAGAACATACATGGGTTTTGCTTGGAGTTATTGCTTTCCCGCATGCTCAGGCACCCAGCAAGAGGTGTGAATCTCATCCCAGCAGCTCCCACCCCAGGTGGATGGAGACTGCCTTTTGGGCAACTCATCAGACTTCAAAGTCATGTCCTTCAGTGGCACAGAGTGGTTTGAAGGAAAGGAGCAGGGAAGGGATCAGACCACTGACACCTCCAGGAGAGCTGCAGGAGCTCAGCAGGGCTGGGATGGGGGAATGGGCTTCATGGAGGAAAGACCTGAGCCCCTGCAGCTGCTCAGAGTGTCCCAGGCCGGCACTGCCTGATGTCCCTGTCAGATGCCTGGGGCTGGGCTCAGCTGCCAGCAATCTGACCACAAACCCTTTCATTAATATGAAAGAGTGTTCTTCTATAAACAGCTTGCTGTCCTTCGGGGTAAACAGGAAATCTTCCCCTTCAAGGCAGATTGCTGCTCTTTGTGGTGCTGCCATGCCCATCACGGTGGGTAGCACGCCCACCTCCTTCTAAAGGCTGCTTCCTTCTCGTGCTCGTCTACCAAATGCAGCGAGCAAGCTCCTGGGAGAGAAAACAGATCCCATTGTTGTTTGTAGGAAATACAAACTGTCCATTATGAAATTAAAACAGGAAATGAAGCATCGAGTTGGGGCGATTCCTCCCCCTAAGCACCTAACAGAGGCTCACATACAGAGGCAGAACTTTCAGTAGATCACCTCTCATTATTGGCCAGATGTGCAAGACTATGAAAAATGAACCCAAATGTTCACCTCTGGGTAATTTAGTGCTGATATGTTGATATGTTCCTCATTTCCATGCCTTACTGACAAGATCCCCCCCCTTTTTTTTCCACAATTACGCAAATCCTGCCTGTTTCTTCTACGTAAAATTTGGCCTTTGCTCAGCAAGGCACTTAAACACACGCCCTGCAGTGCTGTGTGGTTGTCTCCCAGGCCTCACCCAAAATAAATGGGGAAATTCAAGCAGCGCCCGCCTGCGCTGAGTGCAGTGCCAAGACTTCACATCACGAGATGCTCTCACCAGCCCCGTTTGACCAGCTGGGCTCTGCTGCCTTCCTGCATGCTTTCTTGGTGATGGAAAGAGTAACATAACAAAGCCTAGAAGCTGCAGCCTGCTCTGAGAAAGATGGGTGGTTTGTTTTCCTCCCTGCACATGATGTGGTCAGGTCTGGGTGAGGACCCTGGGCTGAGCCTCACCTGTTGGGCTTGCACGGCTCAGGACACACAGGGACCTCTCCTGCTGCAGGAGGGTGGAGGACATGGGGGTGCTGAGGCAGAAGCATGGTGTCCTCCTCCCAGGAGAGAGACATCATGTGGAAGGAGAACATGGTTGGGAAATTAAAGGAAAGGAAATGTTGGGAAATTAAAATAAGCTTCTGTGGGACAGCCTTGGGAGGGAGAGAGAGAGGGAAGGAGGCCTCGGGGAAGAGGATGGTGGGCAGGGACCAGGGTTTAGGAGAAAATAGGGCCAAAAGCAACTAAAGCCCAGCAGGGTTTCTTTTTAAATTTGAGCTTTTGCTAGGTTGTTCTACAAGATGTGTACCATGTTCCCTGCACCCTGGAGGCAGAGGAGAACTAGAAGCTGTGACATGAGTGACTGATGCTCATTTGGTGAGGTCCCTGTCCTGTGAGATTTGATGGTGATGTCCATGTCACTTTGAGCTCTTGTTCACCTGCCAGGCTTGAGGCCAAGCTTGGGCTGCCTGTGGGTTGCATCTGCCCTGGAATACACATGAGAGGCTTTTAGGCAGGCCCTGGGACATCTTTTCTGAGCACAAGATAGACTTTTAAGACTTGAGCATAAAACTTGGATGAAGAAGAGGGGATGTGGAGAGAGGTCTGGGGAGGGGATGTGTTTCACATTTGAGTCTGAGAAAACTTTCCACTCAAATACGGGCCATATGAAAATGTATAGATGGACCCAGTGTGCTGTGTTGACTTGTGGGTTTATCTGGGCGTTTTGTTATTTATTAATACAGTGGCTTCTAAAGTACATGTTGGCAAGAGGAAATGGACTTGGGAGACAGGAGGAATACTTCTCTGGGCCTTTTTCTGCTTCCGAAGCAAGGGAACATAGCTTTTGGCTTGCACAGTTACTCTCTCTTATTTAACTTATTTTTGTGTTATTGGATTCCTCTTATTTGAGTGTATATAGAAGAAACGGAAGGAAACTTCATACAGCAGACTTCCAGCTAAAGCATCCACATGGAAATGGGATCACTTCAGAAGGCCTAGCAATGGTAATACAAATGTACAAATTAGAACTAGATAGTGAACCCAAAGAAATATGACCACTCTGTCTCTCTCTTAAAAAAAAAAAAAAAAAAAAAAAATGTAGGGAAATCTAATGAAAATCCTGATGTTGGCATTCCTTTCCTTCAATGGAAAGACATTGGGCAAATGCAACAGAACAGCCCAGTTAGAGCTTTCTGGCCCAGTCTGGAGCAAATGGACTGTTACCACAAAAATTGATATGAGGCAGTACTGATATACAAGATGATGTCTAAACTACTAACCTAGAAAGATTCTCATTTATCAGCATCATGAACAGAGGTCTTGAAGTTGTAAAAATGTGAAAGCTGCAGTTGGGTGGCATAATTTCTATTGGCTAAATACCAGAGGGATATAAAAAAGCAACATATTGTTTCGACTCTTGTTTTCTGGAGCCTAGAGCCTAGATATAGCACCAGCAAGGAAAGGATATGCAGGGCACATTGAGGCTGAGGTGTTGGGCATGCTTCTAATGGCATAGGCTGGCAATTAACATGGGATAATTCAAAAAACAGGCTGAAACCCACAGTCAGGACAGTCTTACTGAATGGACTTTCCTGGCCTTTGGGTTCTTGAGAGGCAGGGAGAGGGCTCTTGACCAAGAGACATTAAGTCTCTTTCCTGTGAGCTCAGGATACACCCTGCAGTTTTCAGGCTTCTTCATGAGCTAAGGAGAGAAATAAATCATTGCCTCTGCTCTGAAGAAACCCTGCCATTCAAAGCTGAGGGAGTTCTTGCTTATCATGATAAAGAAAACTCAATGGCTGGCAGTAACCGGGGGAGGTCATCCTGCTGTGCAATCAGTGTGGTTCAGAAAAGCTTAAAGAGGAAAACTAGTGGGAATCCTAAAAACTGAGGAGCTAAAAGGGCAGAAGTAGGATAACTCCTCTCACATGAATAAACACTCATGCACACACCTGGAAGAAACATATACAATACCCGTCAGGAATGAATAACTCTGTCTATTTGCTTTGGTGGTTTTCCAAACTTGCTGGAAAATGCTTTATTCATAGTCATACCTGCATTCTCTAATCTATTGACTTCCTTTTCTTTCTGCCCAAAGGGTTTACTTTCAGACTGTGTTGGTTTGTAGTTCACAGAGGTGGTAAGTGACGGTTCACTGGAATCGTTAAACTTCATTGAGATTTTCTGCACAATGGCTGTGTCTCAGGCAAGATAAACAAGCAAACAGATCAAGCTCTCTTGCAGGCAGAGCTATCTGCTCCATGTGAAAAGCTGAAAGGTGAGGCACCAGTCCTACAAAGTGGGGGGTTACAGTTTGCTTTTTTTTTTTTTTTTTTTTTTCAGAGCTACCATGGTTTGCAAGTGCAAAGACAAAGGCAGAAATGCACCATGCAGGAAAAGCAGACAGCAGACCTCAGGCACAAACAGAGATAACTTCTACCTGGAGATCAGGGTCTGGGGAAGAGTCTTTGGGAGGTCATGACAGAAAAGGACTTAGAAGAAACTATCATCCCATTTGACTTATGCTGTGTCCATGGAGACAAGGCTTTGCATACTGTTTCCAATGGACAAGAGAGAAAAAAACTGAGAATGTCTTCTATAGCTTAGCTTAGGAAAAAACACACAAGACCATAACCTACAAATGCTCCTGTGGAGGTTGGTCTTTAAACCTTTCAAAAGATAAGTAAGACTAAAAGCATTAATGTGAATACAAGTGCATTTGCTTCCCATCTTGTCATGCCAGAAAATACCATAGGTGCCTACCTGCACCTATATATATATGAATATATATAAAAATAAAATAACTCACAAGGAGTTAGAAACATCTATGGCCTCTTTTTCTACCAATCCATAGGTTTACAGCTAGTAGGAATCTGGAATATTTGCAAAAAAATAATACATCATAAGCCACGGTTTGTGACTCAGCATAAGTCGAGCTGTGGTCAAGGCAGAAAAAGGTCTGGTAGACATAACTGGTTGAAAGGAAGCAGTGCACGTGTGTACACAAGAGCTGCTGAAATAAACTACTAAAAATACTTCTAAACTTGCACTGAGATGCATGCAGTGTCCTAGGCAGGATGGAGGTGGCGGCTCTCTCAGCAAACCAGCGTCTGGAAGTGGTCCAGCTGCAGAGGACAGTGTCATGCATGGTTTGCTCTGATCTTGGACCGTGATGCCACTGAGAAGACAGGTCGCTGCCTCCCTCTGGCACGGTGTTCCTGCTACACGCTCTATACTGCTGCTAGGTTTGTGTCTTTGTACAATCAACAGTTTGGTGTCTTAGAAAAAGTTTGTATTGATTTTTCCAGTGCTTCCCTTCTAACATTTCAGGTGGCTTTAATATGACATAGCTGTAATGGTATTGGTTGAAAAGGATCTCCAGAGATCATCAAGTGTAACCTGAATCGATTAAAGTATCAATATCTTTCAGTAAGTTCATAGCTTCTGAGCTGTTTTTATTATTTTGTGGGTTTCCCCTACTTCCCTTATCAAATAGCAGTCAGAACATTCAAGCATGCTCTTGGGAGGACATCTGGCTTTGAACTGATGTGCTCACCTTCAGCTGAAAGAAAGGAAAAATGCATGGTATACTGAAGCAGAGGGCCCCCTACTGAGGCTGTTGCTGTTTCTCTGAGTTTTACTGTACTATTCTGAACCATTGCAAAACCCAGTGGAAACACGAAGACCACGAAGACACGAAGAACAGAGCCAGTGAGAAGGCAATAATGTCTTGCTGGAGTTTGAGCAGAATTTCCCTGCACTAAGAAGACTGCAGAGATGGTGGTGGTAGGCTTTTTGTTTTTAAAATTCATTGTAATTCAAAGCTGAGAATTTGAAGAAAGGTGTTTTTTAATGTTACCCAGGCCTTTGTTTTTGCACTGCTTTGGCTGCCCAGCCAGATCATGGGTTAGAGGAGAAGTCGTGACACCGTCAGCCAAATCTCACTGCTGTACTGCTAGAGCACATTTCTTGCTACAAAATGGAGACAAGTAAAGCTGCTTTTTACAGCTGTCAATAAGTTATTCATCCTGTTTGCTTTCTCTGAAAAAGAAAGTGATTCCCAGAAGTATTCAGTGTCTCTGAAACATATTCAGAGGAAGGTAAGAAATGTGCTAGGGAAATAGTCTTCTCACGGTAACCTGCAATGAGTTCAGACAGCCTGGAGAACCGATGAAATAAGTCCAGGGCATCCCGCAGGCTGTCCTGGCCAACAGAAAGAGAAAACAAAGCTGCTTCTGCCTTTTTCTTGTGGAATGACTGCTGTCTGCCTTCGCAATGTTTAAAATCAGGCAAGATCAAAAATAGGGGCAATAAGAAGTGCAAAGGCACTGGCACAGAGCTGAAGGACAGAGCTACATCTGCACATAGTCAGAGGTCACAGTAGGTGACCAAGAAGAACGGGCATCTTGAGTGCACAGACAGACAACCTCCTGGCACCAGGCAAGTTATTTTCATCTCATCTACTCAGTGCTCTTGGAAAGGACTGTAATAAAATGAAAATGGGACTGGGAGGGATGGAAGGAAGGAAAGAAAGAAGAAAAAAAAATCTTTATTTTCTTTTTTAGAATAAACATAAATCTTTTCTTAGGGCATTCAGACATGGCTGAGCTACCCAAACCTTCTGTACCTGAAGGATTTAGTATAGTTTTTCTCAGCATCTTCTGAATGGGTCACATGCAGCATTTCACTTTGCATTGGTAAAGGAAATAAGGATTCTGAGAAGCTCTTTATTTCATTATCAAAACAAACATTACAAGTAGCTCTGGGTTTCTGGTGCTGGCTCTGTAGAGTCCATTATAAACATGACAAATGGGGCAAGGCGGTTGGTGTAGAGCTTGACAACAGAGGGAGTGAGTCACGGTAATTGTATGCAACAATGCCATATCACAGCAACAAAATCGGATGAGTAATCTTGTAGCTTGCCTTCAGGCAGCTGTCTGGTTTATCTCACAAATCTAACTGCAACAAAATGTCAATGTTTTAATACCTCTGACATTTCTTTAGCTTCAAGAGGCAATAACGAATCTTTCTGGGCTACTTACTAAGAGATGGTTATATAAGGAAATGCAGGTAATGCTTCTTATCTGAAGAGACAATACTGAAAATAATCTTTTTTTCATTGAATTTAAGAGTAACCAGCATCAAATAAAAAACTGTTTAATTAACTAAAGCCATCAAACTACCCTCAAATGGATTTAGTTTCAAGTAACAGGCAAATAGATTTAATAGGAACCTATTGCCTAGGAACAATGCAAATACCTCAGGCAGATCCTGCCTTTTCTGCATCTCCAGAAATGTTATGTTCAAGGAAAGGTTGTCTGTAATACACAAAGCAGAACAAGGCAATGCTCAGGGCTTAGTAAGCAAGTAAGCTTTACGACATCTCATGGGGGGAAAGGGGCCAGATGCCTGCTGCCATAAACTGGCACAGGTCTGCTCTGTCCTTCTAAGAAATGAGGCAATAGAGGCTGGTGAAAATGAGCGTATGTCATCAAGTTTCTGAAGGGCAAAATGAGGGGACTGACCCACCTTGAGAGGTTACTTTAAGCTTAGATAACCATGATGACGCAGATGTTCCTTCCCACTGTACCCATGCAGTCTGTAGGACAGCGTATACATACATAGTATTTTATGCAGGACAGTATATACATACATGGTATTTTATGTAAGGAGCAATCTTACTCTTGCAAGAGTCCAGCAGGCTGCTGATGGTGCAGCTCCTGCCCGAGTGGGACAGCTACCTCAGGACAAAGTTAGTGTGACCACCACAACACAGCAGGGCTGAAATATTTGTCACTTGGAAGTGGCCAAGTGTGGTGGGGCTGAGGAGGATATGGAAGAACCTGGATGTACAGACAGGTGGTTGCGTGGGGCCATCCACTTCACCAAGAGGTGCTTGGTTATTCTGCTGCTCTCATGTGGCTTCTTAGTTCAGGTAATTGGGTATTTGATCACTTTGGCCATCATGAGAGGGTAAAATGCACCTTGACGTGGCAGTACTATAAACTAGATGTGTCACTGCCTTGCTGTATCTGATATATTACTACATATGCTCCTTCTTCTGCCTGCTTAGTCAGTATCAGCCGGGGAAGGAAGATTGAGTCACAGCAGAGAAGTTACCTCAAAGTCTGAGGAGGGAAAAGAAACAGGAGCTTGATGAGCAAATGACCCTTACAGCCTCTGCAGATCTAGTAATACCAACAGCATCTGGCCTTGGCGTCACCACGGCTGTCCCACTGAACCGCTTCACAGCTTGTGAGCAATGCTGCTTCACACTGGCAAAACTCTGTCAGATGGTGATATTTTCCCTGCCTGGGGTTAGGTTTCTTAGCTGGCAGACCTAGCACCGTGTGGGAGGCTCAGGGAGGTTTCACGCCCGTCCCATATGCTGCTCTTCCTCTGTAACCACACAGGTCTGCAAATCTGGCTGAAAATGAAGTGAACAGCAACCCTTGTCCTGCTAAGGACTACGTATTTCCATGCAGAAACTGTGTTTCTGTGTGAAGTTTTCCTGGTTCTGCCAACCTTAAGGGGTTTATCTGGTCCTGTTCATTTTCTTCTTGTTCTTCACCCTTGCAAGGTGAATCTATCTGGACCTCAGCCCTGAAGCCCCATTTCCCCTACCTGGTGCTCACTGAAAGGCTTTGCTGGATACCAGTGCGTGGTAATATTCCAGCTTAAACAGCATGGACAGGATCCTTGAAGCATGGTTTCCTTCCAAGAGAGCAAAGAAAGAAAATGTTCTGTACATGTGAGCTAGCGTTGTTTTCTATAGCTGCTTCTGAGACCCTGGGAGATTTCTGAGAAGAAACATTTTCCTGTTTCATTATTGCTCGTGGTCAAAAAATTAAACATTTGGGAAGCCAAAAAAGCAGGCTTTCTACTTTTTTTTTTTTTTTTTTTTTTTTTTTTTTTTAAATATGAACGCAACAGTTCACTCCAAGTGAAACTGTGAGCATGGAATAGATTAAATTAATCTTCTCTCAAAGATAATTTTTAATGAGGCAGTGATTCTCTGCAAGGAAAAATGTTCTTACTGTTCTTTTAAAATTTTCAAATAGAAAAATAAATTACATTTTGTATCACTTTCTCTTTAATGTGATTGAATGGGGGATGTTTTTAATTAAGACAAAAATCTCTTTGTTAATAGTCTTGATTAAAGGGGCTTTTAAATAGTTTATCTGCCTGGCTGCATTCCATGCTAGAGCTCTGCAGAGGAAGATGTCTTTCATGTTGAATTTAAATGCTTATTATCCCTTTGAACTCTGTCAGTCCACTTATTTGAAATATTATTCTTCCTTTCTAGCCTGTGGAGTCAGCTCACCGAGAGATATTGGTAATGTCACTCTCTGGGGAACTCTGCTGGCTTAGCAGATCCTCGAACAAGCAGCTGGGGGTAGTATTTCAAAGATCGCTGTGATCTCTGGTCTCATTTCCCTGCCATCCCTGCAGTGGGCACTCGTGACATCCGTGTGGTTGTATCACCTAGAACAACGAAGCCTTGATCTCATCTGTGGGCCTCGTGTTGCAGGAACCATCAAGAGCTTTTGAATAATGATCTCGGTTCAATGCATTCCCCTTGTGGTACCCACTGAGCAGTAATCTGGGGAAAGGAAGATGGGATGGGCCGAGTCTTAATTAAGCGCTGTGAGATGTGAGTGTGGATAATCATAGGAAAAGGTTTCTTACAAAGCCTCCCAGTTTTTTTGACTGATGGATACCATAAATGTTGTCCTGTCATCACTTTCTGCTTTCTTTTATTACATGACAAAAGCAAAGCAGTGAGCAACTGGAGTCACTTTCAATGTCCTGGAGACCTGTACACGATCACACTCAGGAGCTCTTCCCTGTTTCACTGCCCTGCAATTCATTTCAGGCATCTGCCCCTGTCACGTAAGGTGAGCAGCTCACCTGAAGGATGCACAGCTGGGCAAGGACCGACCGCAGGTGCCTGCATCTGTTAGGAAACCAGCATGCCTGCTCACCCATCGCGCCAGAGAAAGAAATGAACCTGGACAGTGCTAATGAATGACATGATGCTCTGTGATTGAACTGCTCTCCTGTCATAGAGGTTGGTGGGACTGATCCATAAACAGGAGGTGACGTGAGGAAATGGGAGTCCTTATTCAAGAGCAGACAGAGCCAAAGTCATTCCCACTGCACACACCCCAAATGTTTATCATATTGTCTCCTTCTGCAAAGTGGAGAAACAAAAGCACTTGATGAATGGATCCAAACGCTCTGTTTCATATGTGTTATGTAGCAAAATTTTCACCGCAGGGCTCTTATGCTGTAAAGTTGCACGCTTTGCTGTTTCTGCTGGGTGAGCAGCATACCTGATCAGCAGGAGCAAGCAGCCGGGCAAGCTGCTGCCCATCGAAGCTATGAACAGCTAGAGGAAGATTTTATGCCTCCAGTAATCCCAGTAGCAGTGAAGGGGGAGTGGGTGGGCTTGTAGGGGAGGATCAGCCAGCATCGAAGAGGAAATCTGGGGGTAGGAGAAAGTGCTGAGGAATTAGAGAGCACCCGGCCTTCGTTCAGGCCCTCTGTCAGCCTCCTGCCAAACCTCCCCAGCACGGGGAAGGTTAGAAGGAGAGAAGCACGAGGAGATCCCGCCTCTGATGGCAGAGGGACAGCAGTGAAGGAAACGGGGAAACGGTGTGAGGGTCGATTGCTCAAACGAGGAGCAAGGAAGCACCGTAAATGTTTTTGTCATTCTGCTGGCACGCCCATGCTTCGTTAAGCTAGCAGTTGTCAGCACAGCCTGTGTTGTCCATGTGAGTGTCTCTGGAGCCTGTGGCCAGCTGTCCCACTAAACGTTTCATTTGCAGTACCTGTAACAGTGTTCCTTTGCAAAACGGAGCAGGATGGTAGTCCATGTCAAAAATACACTGCTGCGGAAGAACTGGAAGATCTCCCCTCTTCCCCAGGAGCTGAAATGACAACACTGCATTGCCAGCCTGCACAGGTCTCCTAGTTCCCTCGTCCCAAAAAGTAGAGCTCGAATAGAAAAGACAGGATAAAAATAAACACCGCTCAACTCTTTCATTCATTGCAAGCTGTCAGATGGGACAGGTTCAATGGAAAAACTGATGTGTGACTGTGTCATTACACGTTGAGTCACCGTGCACGCGCGGGTAGCAGGGTGGAGGGCTGGGGTGGCTGCAGGCAGCCTTAGCTTTAGCATGGCCTGGCTTTCAGAGGAAAGCTGGCCAGAAGCAGCAATTTTTTGCGTTTTGAGAAATTCCTTCAAACTGGAGGTGAAAAGCCATGTTTTCAAGGTCAGGGAGAGGGCTCTGTGCACATGCAGGAAAATGGGATGTAAGAGCAGAGAAGATTTTTCTCTGAGTACCACACTGATGTCTGGATCTTTCCCCCTGTTTTCCTTTTTCCCCATTGACGAACGCTGTTTTCAGTAAATGCTGTACAGGCTATTTTGCTGTCTCAAATTGGCATAGCAACAGCATCAGAACAGAAATCAAAGCATCAAGTTAACAACAGGCTGAAGTGGTTTCTGAATTCATAGCATACTCTCATTTATTTGAAGCGTAAGGGAGGGAGCTATTGCACAGCGTACACCTTAGGCTGTTTGAAGCCCTTGCTCTGTGCACGCTGACTGCCAAATGAAGATAAGCCAGTTAAATACCTGTTCTTTAATTAGGTTTATCCTCGTTAGCATCTGTATGAAAAACACTGAAGTAACCTGAGGATATATATGTAGCTGCACAGTAGAAACAAGAAAACATAAGTTTAATGTAATTTATTGCTGGTGTCGCATAAAGATCTTCACAAAAAAAATGCCAACCACTCATCAACCTGCGATCTTTTGGGGTTAATAGAGGCAAGAGAAGCAACTGTTGCTACAGATCCTTTCTGAAGGAGGCAAATTCTCCTCTAGCTAACCTCCGATATGATGTTTTCATGCACACTCCGAGTGGCATATGTGTTTTACAAAACACTCCCCTATTCTAACATCTCCAGAGAAATAAGCTACGTTAAAGTCTGACTTCATTGTTGTTGTGAGAAGTACAACCACACTTGGGTAATTTAAATAGTAATAACAACTTAAGTAAAATATTTAAAATGTCTCTTTTTGTACTTTGTTTACAAACATTTCAAAACAATATCTTCAGGCTCTCCAAGGCTGCTGGCTGTTATTCTGCCATTAGTAGACCTATGGGATTTTTTCAGAGCAGAGTAAATTGTTTTACGCTTAGTTCACTCCTGCATCAAAGGTTCAAAGACTCTTATGAATGTCGGAGATGTTAATAAAGCCTGCAGTGAGGCTTCTGAGAGGCTTAACTCTTCTTGATTAGCATACCTCTGCTGTAGCAAAAGCCTTCAGTATAACTGACTTCCCTTTGTTTTAAATACGAACAAAGGAACAGATCATTTTGAAGTCAGCAAATCCACTTGTGCACCTGACCCTCTGACTTCCACGTGAGCACAGATAATGACTTTAGAGAATGACATGCAAAGAGAGAAGCTTGAGACAAAGGGAAGAATTTGTACTGTAATTTCCCTTCAGTGCTATGTAGCTCACCCCACTCCTTGAGAAGCCTTTACCTTCTTACTGCTTAAATGCAGAGCAGCCTGAACCTTGCAGTCCTACAGATGTTTTCCAGCCATGTGTGTGCGTGTCTTGCTCCATCTATTCCGCTAAGGGCTGACAGCTTCATTGTAAAATAAAATAAAATAAAATAAAAATCAGTTTATACACATTCAGTGGGTGAACACAGAAACCAGAACGGGATGCCTCTGGTCTCCTGAAACCCCCACAGAATCTGAGCTCATGGTGGGCCACCAGCATCCCTTGGCAGTGTCCCCTCTCTCCCCATGTGTGAGAGAGAGAAAGTTCCCCTGGCCCTGGGTTGTTTGAGGTAAGGCATCCTCTCCCGCAACTTTTGCTCACAAGGGGACGATGTGTATGTGGTCAGAATGCAACAGGGAAGCAAACCTGAATGAATTCTCTGCTGATGTCTCTTGCCCACTTATATTCATCTGGAAGACAAGGCTACATTATTATTATTATTATTGTTACTAGTCTTATTTAGGCTCAGAGCTGTCAAGAGTCTGGGCTGGAGAAAGGCTGTTTGAAACATGTTTTCCAACCTTCAGAACTTTAAAAACTTTCCCCATATCTCTCTGGAGTCTCAGGAGATAGTATTTTTTTTTTTTTTTTAATTCTTATTTCTGAGTTCTTAACTAATTAGGATGAAATGACATTGTCACACGTGGAATTAATTGAATTCAGCCAGTGCTGTTTAAACTCTTTAAGACATTCCTACCTAAATGAGCTCTTTGCTAATACAAGCTGAATTTTCAGCTCTCCGGGCCAATTTTTGCACAAAAAGTAAATGGTATTTATGCACGGGGTGGCCTCAGCGTAATGCCCTCTATTGCAAATTCCAATAAAAGGCTGCTCTGTTTTGGCTCTTTATTAGAATAACACTATAAATAGCCTCTTTGTAGCAAGGACTTTTTAAAAATGTGGAAAGTTTTGCTCCAAAACCGCCTGGTGCACATTGTGCCACCATCTGGCAGATCTGGCGTTCAGGGCGGCTTTACCTCCCAATGCTTCATTCACGCTGGGGTAGCAAAGAGAGCCAGAGAGGTAAAAAAACAAAAAAAACAAACAAAAAAAACATAGTCATGAGAGAAAATAAATGAGCTGCCTGATGTAAACTAGCACAAAAAAAGCTGCACCATTTTAATATACCTCATGAAGGTCCCATAACGCTTGCTGAAGCAAAATTCATGCTGATTTAGTGTCTAAGACTGCAGGACTTAGTCTCCAGATTGGTGTATGTTATGCTTTCGAAAAAAAGAACTTAGAGACATTGCTTTTTTCCTACATTAGATTAATTTTATAGAAAGAGTGCTGTTGTGAGCAGTATTGGCTGCAGAGACATGATTGCCCTTGGAGCGAGACCAGATACATAATTTAGTGTAGGCAGAAAAAGAAAGATTTACCAGTGCTGAGCAAGAGATGATCTAATGATCTAAAGCTGTTATTTGGATGATAACATATTCAGGGTTGGTATTTTCTTGCCTTTCCAGAAGACGTAAAGCAGTAACATGCCTCCAAAGAGCTCACCCATCCCTTTGCTTAGAAGCTTGCAGAAATACCACGCTTCTTTTTCCTCCGTAGTTTTTGGTTTTCCAAGGGGATCACATATATTTTATTTTTCTCATAGAAGATATTATTTATTAATTGGCATTCAACATATTTTCCTCCATCTACCATCTTGAAGAAGCTCTGAGTGCAAGAAATTGCTAGTGTATTTTCTCCTGTATCTGAGTCTAAGTTACTAGCACTGCAAGCATGTTTCTGGGTAGTCACGGGTAGTTAACTACAGCATGGTATGAATGACTTCTTGATGAAAATCTGTATTGTTATTTAATAAAGGAAAGCCTAAGATTAGTTACTGGTAAACGCATTCACCGTATTGAACAAGACTGCGGTAAGGGTTTGAGGAAACTGCGCATGAATTACAAATTCCAGTTCGGATTACTGCAGAGCTATTGCAAGGAAGCTGCTGTCTCATGAGCTGTTTTGTTAGTCAGCGCTGGTGGATACATACTGGGATTTCAATACATCTTGATTCGGTGGAAATAACCAGACGCACTAAAGCTTAAGGAGCTCTTTCTGAGGCACGGATATGCTGAGGAAGAAGCTGGGCAGTAAGAACTCAACCAGCTTCTGCTTTTTGGGGTGAATTAGGAATAGTAGTAAGTTATCAAGAGCTGAGTAAGGAAGTCGAGCCTTTTAAAAAAGGACTATCAAATGGCGAAAGCCCTCTAGATCATGAACAGAAGCAGAAAAGCAATAGCTGGGTGCAGGATCCACTGGAGCAGGATCCACTTAACTGGCTGCAGAAGCAGAGGGAAACACTTTGAGGATGGTGGTCCCACAAGAGTGAGCACAAAGGACACTGCATTAGGGGTTTCTGCAGCTCTGCCAGCATCACTGGCCTTTCCCCATTCCTCTCCTCATTCCTATCACCCTCATATGACTACCGGGTTTTTATCCGCCGGCCTTGACAGCGTGGAGCTGCAGCTACTGTCAAATAACAACACAGTTAGAGACTGAGGCAAGATTTATTTTCGTGTGTCTGTTATGTAAACTGTAGCTTATTCCTGAAACTTTCCTTTCTAGTCCAAAGAGCCCCAAAAACATGAGCCTCCAGGGAAAGGTGTGTTTTGAGTGACAAGCAGAAGCAAGAGACTAGCCTTGAGGGATGACTGGAGATAATCCCAGTCTCTGGTTCCGGGAAGGGACTGCCGAGCTGAGCCCTAGCACCCAAGAATTGCCCAAGGTAGGGTAAGTGCTTCAATTGTGGAGGCAATTTGACTGCTGGATTTCCCTGAGGCAGAATATGATAGCACTGAGAGTGGTGGAAACAACTGGACCTCCGACCCTCCAAAAGGAAGAGGAATCCCCTTGTTCCCACTGGAAAAGGTTCCCCAGGGCAGTGGTCACAACACTGAGCCTGCTGGAGTTCAAGAAGTGTTTGGGCAGTGCTCTCAGACACATGGTTTGGTTTGTGGGTGGTCCTGCGTGGGGCCAGGAGTTGGACGTGATGACCCGTGGGGGTCCCTTCCAACTCAGGACATGGTGATTGTATGGTTCTGCGTTGGAGAGCCACAATGCTTTCTGGCACGCAGTTCATACATACTGTGGCATGTGTGTGTCCATCTAGGAAAGGTGTCACCAGGGCATGCAAGCTGAAAAGAACAACATTCAGACAGCTTGGACATTCAAGGATTAAAGCTGCTCATGAAGCTGCAGTTTAGACTCCCTCTGCTAATATGTATTTTTTAAATGGCAGACTTAATTACTCAATCACATCAGGATCTTTCCCGCATGGGCAGTGCTATTAGCTGCACTGCGGACCTTCCTGTTCACTGCAAACACCACTGTGCTCTTCTCTGTGAAAAGAAATGAGGGTCATCATTAGTGCTCCAGCAGTCTAAATACGACATTGCTTCCTACGAGGAAACCATTTCTGTGACAGGGACAACCTTCAGGTGAACACAAGAGGTTCCAGGAAAAAAAAACTATCAGGAGTTATTTTAATTTTTAATTTAGGGATTTAACAGAAGGGAGGCACACGCAATAGGGTCAGGCTCTTAGCTGTGTCTTCAGCGTAGCAAATGAGTACAGCTTCACTCCAATCACAGACAGTATCTCAGCTGTCAGATTTAAAAGGATAGCTCTCATGTAGGTGCAAGAGATACATGATAAATATCCTAGGTGTTTACTATTACTGTGAAGCATCGCCTGCATCAAAGTGCTCTCAAGCCTGTTTCCTAGGAGGGAAAAACAGCACACAGCTGACAGCTGTTCCCTTGCTGAGCAAATGCTTCTTCACAGGCATTACAACAGTTGGGTAGCTATTTCCAAAAGGAGACTGGGAGCCTTCATCAGAGTTGATTATTGCCAGAAAGAATAAGCCACAGCCTCATTTTCCTGTTAGCCTGATTTATAAGTTTTTTTTGTTTGTTTTGTTTTGTTTTGTTTTTTCTATTGCTGTTTGTTTGCTTGTTTTCCATTGCTCTGGTAAAGTTTTCCAGGCTCCGCGAGGGGTGAATAAGCGACTCATTATTTTGTACTTGAGCTTGGTGTTGGTCACCCATGGCTTTTTACACATGCTTCTATGCAACACATTGAATTTGCATGTGGTCAGAACTGCTTTTGCACCTTATTTTTTGCCCCTATGTGGCCATTCCTCTGTTCGGGGTGAGAAATCACACGCTGCTCCACCGGACGATGGAGCATGCAGACGGGAATTAACGTCCCATGATAGATGCACCTGGGCATACTCCAGGACTACAAGCAACTGCTCAGCCAGAAGGAACAAGCTCACCCCTAATGCTGCCTAGATCTGGGGAAGTCTCAGCGCCCCATCAAAAAGTAACTTAGTGCAGTCATCGGTATTAAAAAAAGAACAATGCAAATTGAAGGCTCTTTTAATTTTCCAAGCACTGCTGACCGCAGCATGTTCTTCAGTATCCCCTCCCCAAACCCGATGTTTTCCAGAGTCTCCGTTCAGACTCTTAGAAGGGGAATCTCAGTCATGCATAACAAGATAATAAAGCGAGTACAGTCCTCACCAGAAGACGGCAACCCAGCCCCTGGTGAAGAGCACGGGGTTGGAAAGCCGTCGTTTCGCCGCGAACCCACAGGTAGCACAGCAGGAGCACGAGCAGACCCCGGACTTCCAGCCATGAGCCTGGGGCCTTCTGTAAGAGCCTGGCAAGGTGCTGGAGGCCCAGGCAGGGTTTTGCTCCTTCTGCCCCGTTCGCTACACTCATGCCATCACGTTACGTGGCGCACGGGACCAAGCACGGATGCGCGGTTGGACGGGAGCGTCTGGTTTTACCTGGGACAGACGTTAAGTCGCGGTGCTCTGCGATCCCGTCCTAGAAACCATGTAAAAAAAAAAAAAAAGACAAAAAGACAAAAACAAACAGAAGAGAGCAAAACACAACACCACACAGCACTAGACAACACCACGACACTCAACAAAACACAACTCCACACCCCACCCCACCCCACCATACCACACCGCATCACAACCCCTACCCCACACCACCCCACCACACCAAGTCCACCCCGCAGCTCCCGGCCGCCCCCTTCCCTCCCGCCGCGCAGCCTGGGGGCGGTTTTGGGACCTCCCCGTCCCCTTCCCCATCGCCCCGCCAGCCCCGGGGCGGCTCCCGGGTCCCCGCTGCCCTCTCCCCGCCGCCGGTAACGGCGGTGCCGGCGGTGGCGGCGGCGCAGGAGCCCTCGGCGGCCGCCCATCACGGCGCGCTCGGGCGCCGCCGCCTCCCCGCCCCGCCGCCGCCGCCATGGCGGTGCGGAGCCGCGGCGCCCGGCGGCTGCTGCTGCTGCTGCTCCTGGCCGGCTCCGCCGCCAGCCCGGCGGACGAGGGCGGCGGAGGGCGGCGGGAGGCGGGCGGCGGGGAGCAGGGCGACGAGGCGGCGCCCCACGACTCCTCGTACGGCACCTTCGCCAGCGAGTTCTACGACCTGCGCTACCTCTCCGAGGAGGGTGCGCTGCGGGGACGGGGCGGCACGGGGCGGGACGGGACGGGACGGGACGGGACGGGGCGGGAGGGAGCCGGGGCGAGCGGGGCTGGCGGCGGCGGCGTTGTTCAGCACGAAGGCCAGCGCCCGCCGCCATCTTCTGCCCGCCGCGGCCTGCGGGGCTCGGCGGGGCCGGGAGCGCGGCGCCTGCGGGGACCCCACGGTACAGGGACCCCACAGCACAGGGACCCCACAGCACAGGGACCCCACAGCAGCGGGGTCCCCACGGCACGGGGACCGCCATAGTTCCCGGGCACGAAGGAGCCGGCAGGTGCTGCAGGGTTTCAGCTGGTCCGTGTGATGAAGCGTGTGTGCAGAAATACAGCCCCGTCTCGCTCTTCTGTTTGTGTTTCTTAATTTTTAAGCTGCTCTTGGCTGTTCCAAGGCCGGGTTTTGTGTGTGGCTAGGCTGTGTTGAATAGCAGTTGGATAGGTACATTTGGAAAAATAAGTAGTGGGGAGGTGGGGTGTACTGCAGGCAGTCTTGTGGTGATGCTCCTCTAACTGCTGTGAAATTGTACTAACTTTATGCATTTAAGCCAGGTGTCTGTCTTACCTAGGCCCCTGCTATGGTTGTCTTACCTAGAACCCAGGTATGGCTAACGGAGGTTGTAATTTGCTGTTTGCAGCGTATTTTCTGTCAGGGTGCCCAGAGGCGAGTGCTCAGAGTTGTGTGGGGTACACACTCCTGTTTGTTTGCGGATACTGCGGCCGTGCAACCGTCCAACTTCCAGAGGACTTTCTAGCTTCACAACTAGCCGTTTGTTTTGCAGTTGACTAAGTAAAATAATATAAAAATATCAAGTGTTATGGATCAAAACCTAACCTCTACAAGCCAAGAGAGGAAAGGTCTGTTTGCAGGTGTGTTGCTGTCTCTTCAGTGTATTATCGTAGAGCAGATAAGTTACTGCCCGGAGTCATAAATCCTTCATTGTCTGGCTCTTCTGTGTCTTAGTTCACAGGTGATTGCAGGTCATCACTGCAGGCAGTTCCCAGTTTTGATACTCATACCTTCTAATTCAATGCATGTTTTATTTACTTCTGAAAGGAGAATGTATTGTAAGGTCCTTTCAGCATCCATTCCAACAGCTCTGAGTCTGGTGCCCTAAATTTACACTTAGTACTGTCATTTGAGGCTAAGGAGTCAGATATAATTCTCTTACAGATTTCCAAAGGGGTCTAGCAGTGCACGATGAGCTAGCTCACCAGAGATCCCTACTCATTAATTGACTGTCCCACTCCCTGGTCATGCTGCCATAACTTAATGTTGTCTGGGAAAGACCTCTCACCCTCACGGCAGCAAAGCCATACTCCAGCATCCTTCTTCATTGCAAACCTGAGAAAATGTTGTTTTCATTTCTCTCTGTTACATTGGTACCAGGACCCTCTGATTGAGGGATTGTGCCTGTGACAAAGTAGTCCCTCATCAGTACAGCTCGGTTATTAGCAAAGTAAACACTATTGGAACCCTTTCTCTTTAGTGTTACTGCTTTTTACTCCTTGTATTTTATTTGGTAATGGTTTGTTCTCATTATACAGGTTACCCTTTCCCTACTGCACCTCCTGTGGATCCATTTGCAAAAATCAGAGTGGATGACTGTGGAAAAACTAAGGGATGCTTCAGGTCAGTCTGAGATCAAAATGCAGGTAACTTTACGTTTGCAAATGCTGACCGATTGCATTCGAGAGCTTGGCCAATTTTCTGTATTCATTTTTAAAAAAGTCTATTATTTGAGAACATACTTTATAATTGTGGATTATATTACTTGAGTAAGCAATTATTTAAGTATATACGTCATGGCTACAGACTAGATTGTTTCATGTTTCTTTCATTTTCATGAGGCATTTACAAAACAAGGCCTCAGAAGGACTACAGAGTGACGATATGTGTGATTAATTTCTTACCATAATGATTAAATGTTATATATTCTTACTGTAAAAAAGTAATAGTTGCAAACAATTAATAGTACTACTTCAGTATAGCGTAATAAATGTTTTACTGCCATTATACCAAAATACATTCTTTTAGATTTTCTTGCAGAAATATAATCAACTCCATAGCAGGAAATCGAAAAGTTATATGTATTTCCAATTTCATTTAGGTATGGCAAACCTGGATGCAATGCAGAGACCTGTGACTATTTCCTGAGTTACCGTAGGATAGGAGCTGATGTTGAATTTGAGTTGAGTGCTGATACCGATGGCTGGGTGGCAGTGGGATTTTCTTCAGACAAGAAAATGGTAAGACTCTTCATGCTGGCAATGTACACTCTTTCACATGCTATTATAAAATGGTTTATATTTTATCTGTCAGAGACAGAGCATATAAGGAAAATCTGACTTGCTGACACCAAAGCACCATTAAGTAGCCATCCGGGAGCAGGAGACAGGTCTGCTGCCTTGCAAAAAACTACCTCACCCTTACTGACATGTCATTTCCCTTCTAACTAAATATTACAGTAGCATTTTAGGTTAGCTCTGACTGTTTGAATGTTACTAGCTTTTGGTCTTTTTGTTAGAAAAGCCCACAGACATAAGCCAACTCATGTGGGAATGTCCTGTTGCATTTTATTTCAGTGTTACTTGGACAAAAGGCACATCCAAAACTAAATAGCAAATAGTTTTATTCTTCAGTAAATCTTTCACCTTCAGAGGTAAAAATACAGCTTTCACTGTTAAACTTTTGATTTTTGTTTTTGCTTCTTTCATACCCATGTGTTGTTCCAGGAAAGCCACAAAAGTGTGGAAAAATGGCTGCTACTCATTTAAATATACACGCTCTAGAAAGCAATCTTGTTAAGATTTCTTCTTATATCTCTCATGGATTTTACTGGGTGTGGCTTTATCCTTATTCCTGTACTTACTTTTTCATTCTAAAGCCTTACTTTTAATTGTGTTTCATTGAGCAAAACAGGAGAAATGTATGTATATATATAAAAAATGTATGTATACATATATATATAATGTACGGACTTTAAAAATAACTGAGCAATAGACATCATAGAATCACAGAACGGTTTGAATTGGAAGGGATGTTGACGGTCATCTGGTTTCAATCCCTGTGCCATGTGCAGGGACACCTCCCACCAGACCAGGTTGCCCACAGCCCCATCCAGCCTGGCCTTGAACACCTCCAGGGATGAGGCATCCACAGCTTCTCTGGGCAGCCTGTGCCAGTGCCTCACCACCATCACGTTTGACTATGATCTTTGTAAAATGTTTAGGATTAAAATGCACTTCATAATGTGGGTGTTCATGTACAGAAATGCTCTTGAGCATATTAGAAAATACTGAGTTTGTGTACTAAATCACAAGTCAGAAGAGAGGACTGTTTGTTGTGTAGTTGGAAGCAGTAGTCTGAAAAAGGACAGAGTTTAGAAATCCTGGGCTAGGAGCCACAAAAAGCAATGGGGAGATTCACACTGACTTAAAAACCTTTTGTTAGACCCAAAATGAGAAATAGAGAATGCGAGGGTAGGTGCTTTTCACTCATTAATAACTATGCCGTGGTATGACGCTGCAAATAAACACAGTAAGGACAGCAATCTTCTGCGTCATAAAGAGCAGTTCATGTTGCAAGAAACAGTTCATGCTTAATGTTGTGAGGAACAATTTTACAGCCCAATTTTGGGAGGAGTTTAGATGCCTAGAAGTGTCAACAGGATTTTCAGAGCAGCTGAGCACCTTTAAACTTTTGGCCTCAAGTTGTAAAGAGATCATTTACCAGTTCGTTACTCTGATGTACCTGCAGTAGATCTGCCTCATGACCACGTTAAAGCGAAGACACTAAATTTCAGTGGTTAGACAGACTTTAAAGAGATAATCACTATGATTCTCAACTTAGTAGCATGACCTTGGCAAGCTTTCTGTCACACCTCTCACCCTTCCTGAGTAGTGCAGTATCACATCCCCTCCCCGTGCTGCTTTTCAAGCCCATCCATCCACTCCAGCTGCCTGTCCCTTCACTGCCAGTTCCACTCAAGCTGTGTGCCTGGTTCAACCAGTGCAGTCCCAGCTCTATCCCCTCCCCATCCCTGCTGTGTCCTCTGTGTTCCTCCCTTCCCATTTCATTCAGGAGTGCAGATAACACTGCCTGTCCTGCCTGTGCCACGAAAGGCACACCTGCCAGCAAGACAGCCCAGTCAGAAATGTGAGTTTCTGCTGGGCAGAAAGTGCGATTCACAGCCATGAGGCGTGTGTGCCATTGCCTTGCCTGAGAAGGCAGAGTGCTTGCACTTGGTGTCTGGAAGGTCTGTATGTGCCAGTAGTCCATGAGACCCACTGGCTGTGCCTTGGAAGCCATGTGTAAACTTTCAGCCCAGGCAGACCCAGCAGCATATTAGGTCTCAGCTTCCAGTAAGAAGAATAAAGAAAGTTGAAAAGGTAAAAGGTTTTGCTTCCGGATTTGATGCATATAAGAATTACCGGCCAGCTAGACTAAAACAGCTAGCGTTTGTCTTCCTCTCTTGTTCTGCTGCTGATTTCATCTTTTTCATAACTTCCAGGATGTTTTGGTGTCCTGGGATACACAGACTTTACTGGAAAAATGACTCTCCATCTAAACAGCTTGGCTGTGAGAAGCCTGCTGTACCTTGGAGGCCCTAAACCAAATGCTGTGGCCTGGATAGCTAGAGAAGCTCAGGAAAAAAAAAAAAAAAAAAAGTATATTGGATTCTCAGTAGATTTTTAAAAAGTCCTATGACCTATTTCTTTGTCTCAAATAACATTACACTTTTCCACTTGTAGACTTCTGTGCCTGCTGAGGTTCAAATTTTTTTTTTCTTTCCTTGTGAAAAGCTCTGAAAACTCTTTGTACTTAAAAATGAGGCATTGGTGCTCAGAGGTACAAAATGTAAACTTGGAAAATAAGTTATGGAAAGCAGTGGCAGGCTCAAGACAGAAGCTGGAAACGTAGCCCGCAGTAGTATTGAGGTACAAAATGTGTTCAAGCGTGTGTTTTACCTAGCTCTTCATTTTTCCCTTCACTTCTGTCATGGCTTTTACAGATTTGCATAGGAATAGTTGCACTGCACCTTTTTTCCACTCCTTCCCCTATAACAAAGAACTGAGAGATGATGGCACCAGCCAGCACTGGTTGTGTCATCAGTGTCCTGTCAGAGAGATTTGCGTTGTAGAAGTAGGACCTGCATTTAACACTGTACGGATCCCCGCAGCAGTGGCATTTAGTGAAATGTCACACATCAAACCTGCACAGTGTTTGGATGGACCTTGACACTAGGGCCTCTACAAGGTAGTGCTCCTAAAATTAATGCTAATGCTTGAGCAGTACAGTGCTCCACTATGACTGTTACCTTGAATAACTGTTCCAACAACTGTTTAATCTTTCTGTGAATGACCTATACAAACAGTTGCCTCACACTTCTTGCTGTCCTTTCTGTGGTTGGTGGCTGTTTAAGTTATGGGCAGAAGCACATGTCATCTACCCTTTTCTTCTGTTCTTTGGTATTCTCCATTCTATCACTGTTTGGTGAACATTTTGTGTTTTCTCTTAAGATAGCTGAGAAGCAATATTCTTGTAAGTAAACATGACAAGAGATTAGAAAAGACGGACTGTACTTGATGCTATTATTTGCCCAGACTTAGTAGATTCATCTCCTCTGTCTTATTAAGTTAGATTGCTTTTCTGTCCATGATGTTGATGCAATGGATTTTGCACACATCAAGGATTCAAGGCTGCCAGTTTTCCTGAAGCGGGATCCCAGAACTTGACATGTTACAGAAGAAAACAGCTTTCTACTGATCAATTAATTGTGCAGTGTCAGAGTAATAGCATGTCTACAAATATATTTTGTATGTTGGGTTGCTTTGGATCTTAGAAAGATCCAAAAGAAAATGCAGAGACAGTAAGGGTAAGTATATATTACTATTTACTCTGTGCTGTTCAGTCTAGATGAAGAAATATTGCTAGGGAAAAGACTATTTGTGTATACATAACTAAGAAAAAGTGAACGAGAGCCCCGTGTCTTTGTTTTTAATAGTTAAAATTATATAAATAAATGAGGTAATGCTTTGTGACGCTCTTTGTTTTTCTTCTAAATGTTTTTACCATGTAGGGAGGAGACGATGTCATGGCTTGTGTTCATGATGATAACGGAAGAGTCCGAATACAGCACTTTTATAATGTTGGCCAGTGGGCTAAGGAAATCCAGAGAAATCCTGCCAGAGATGAAGAAGGGGTTTTTGAAAACAACCGTGTAACTTGTCGATTCAAGCGTCCTGTGTATGTTCCCCGAGAGGAAACGATTGTAGATCTGCACTTGAGTTGGTACTATCTGTTTGCTTGGGGTCCAGCCATTCAGGGTAAGTCAACATTGGTGCTACTGACAGCTGAGGTGCCAAAATATGATAATGCGTTTCATTATTCTTACTAGACCCCCTCTTTCTTAATGAACTAAAATTATGACAGCATCAGGCTTAAGAGCAGATAAACAGGAAGGTGAGCAAGCTGGCAGAGTCCTACACGTCATGTTTTCTTGGCTATGTAGCTATTATTCACTCCCCAAAGCTAAATTTAAGTAAGGATAATTCACAGCTGGAAGTTGTGAATTCCTCTGAAGGATGTTTATTGTTTACTTGAATTTCATTTGTTTTATTCAGATGTTTAATTTCAGAAATCAGAGAAATAATTACTCACTGAAAGTGTAACATTGCATGTTCCTCAAGGTTTGACAATTACTTGGCTTTCTACCTATTTCTTTGATAAAGTTATAGAAAAAAAAATGCACCTGACATTATTTCTTTCTGCCCTTACCTATTGAAGGTTCTATTACTCGTCATGATATAGACTCACCACCCGTATCAGAGCGTGTGGTCAGTATTTACAAGTACGAAGATATTTTCATGCCATCAGCTGCCTATCAGACCTTCTCTTCTCCATTCTGCTTGCTCCTCATTGTTGCACTGACCTTCTATTTATTGATGGGAACCCCCTGACCTCTGGAAAGTAGCAGGAATTTGTCAGTGGAAGTTTCTCAGGATGGACGGATACACGGATGGATGATGCGTTTTTCTATGGGAATTTATATCACCCCACCATCATCATCTCGCTGCTTTTGAACATAGCTCTTCAGAAGAATGAAGTAACCATTTCTGAGCGGCAGAGTGGTGACAAAACATTTAAGAACAATCAGTGAACAAGTAGGAGAATGTTTTCAGTGTTGTGACTACTCGCTTAAAGAAGAGAAGACTTTTGTAAAATCAATGTGTGTGTGTGCACGCGTGTGTGTATGTGTGTTCGGGAGGGGTGTCTGTATGTGTGTTTAGGAGAGCCTAGTGATGGACATCTTATCAAATAACAAAATTGCCTTCCATACTGCTCCCAGAAAGCAAATTTGGGAAAACATTATAATGCTGTTTGGTAATTATGGTGCAGACAGATCAACTCCCAGGTGCAGTTTCTGAACTTAGGATCAGAATACTGACACTGCAGTTTAAAACCTAACCTTCAGTAATTCCATTTTTTAATTTATTTTTTTAACATTTATCAAGGTTTTCTTGCTCTGGTACTTTCCAAGACTAAACTTGCATAATCAAGCATGAACAGGATTTTTCTTCAATAGAGAAGAAGCGATGAATGTCTTTATAACAACAGTGTTTCAACAACCTCCCTGAAAATAAAGGCTACTTCTTTTATGAGTGAGATATGAAGTTATTTAAATAAGGGGAAGGGAGAATGCAGTTATTTAAATTCTCCATCCATAGGAAAAGCAAGTTCAAAACACAGAGAAGTTCCCAACAAGCCATAGGACATCCTCCCAGTCGATGAACTCTTTTTTTTTTCTCTTTTTATGACAAAGCAGTGATACTGCTGACATGTAAATAATGTTTTTAAGTAGTTGTGCAGTAGTACCGAGAAATCTGTTTTTTTCTGTGTTGTATGCCTGTATATCCTGTTCATGTTAAAGATGAATATGGGCAGCTGATGCGTGCTTACAAAGAAATGGAAATGTAAGAGATTGCTTGTAAGGAGAGATGGGAATTAATAAAAAGATCGGTATCTTTAATTTCATCAAATCATTGTTAAAATGAAGCTACTGTAGAAAAAGAGGGTCTAAAGAGGAAATACACTAGAAATTTTATGACCAATAAATACTGTAAAGGTGAACACTAAATATCAAACTGGAAAGTGTCAGAATGTATTTTATTAGCCATATAATATTCTGAAAAAATGTGACTTTGGAGATTTTCTGTACTTTGTTAACAGGAAGCATATGACACATCCATGTAGCAGCTGAATGTGCTTGGATAAGGTTGCCTGCTTGCTTCCCAACTTGCATCATTGCACCAAAATTCTCTCTAATGTCGTGCGCTAGAGGACTGTGTAATGTAAGATCTGTTAAAATACGCAATGGACCTCCTTTGTATTTTTGTTGCTGCATAGACTGTAAAAAAAGTAACTAGCTTTGCTGGGTTTGCATCATGATTCACAGACTGAGGTTAGTAGACATTTTTTTTTGGCTCTGCATTCTTGAAACCTATGTTCTAAGTATTTAAAAATAGTTTTGAAAAGGAATTTGTCGCCATCACAAACCCTTTATCCCCATTTTAAAAGAATTACTTTGTCATATATGATATTTGCAGTGATGTCTTTAAGGATTTGTTTGCTTAAAATTGCTGGACTGGAGTTCAGGAGGGGAAAGAGGAATTTAGAGGGAAGTGAACTTTAAAAGTGTATACAGTAGCCTTATTTAGTATAAATTACCTCTTACAAGCTGAATAACCAACTCATTATCTGATGAAATATGTAGTGGAGACCACCTGATAAGGAAGGTCAAGCTTTGGACCATCACGGCTGTAAAATTTAGGCTTAAGAAGGGCTGAAGCAGAGAGCTGCAGTCATGGTTAATGAGTTTTATATTAAGCAACCAGCTGAAGTGAAGAAATTGTTCGGGCAAATTCCTTCTTTATGCTAAAGTGTAGGCAGTTGCGGGAGCTGAGATACCACAGCTCCTTCTCGGAGATAGCAGCTATTTAAAGTAGCTTCAGGGTTGCTTTAGTTTATGGCCTTGTAATTTACTGGTTTAGTTTCAGGCGTTTCCCTGACTACCCACTAAAAGACTAATCTAATAATTGCAAGGTACTGAAGTACGATAGAAGCCCATTTGGGCTCCTCTTTACTTCTATAATACAGTGCTGGATTCAAGGTAGCCTGGCTAGAGCCGGGCTCAGAGGTATGTTAAAGATGACAGTAATAATACCAAGCTAAGTGTACAACACACACACAGCTGCTTTCTACTGTGAGGCAGCCCACTGGGAGTCAGAGCTGCTTAAAGGTTGAAAGTTCAGGCTCTAAAGCAACAGCAAATTCAGAGCTGAAGCACAGCCACTTACGGAGATGCCCAATGCAAAGTAGAAACTGCTTCAGGCCCCAGCTGTACCATCTGATAAATTAGGGGAGAAATACAGTTTCTTTTTTTTACTTCTCTCTTTTTTTTTTTTTTTTTTTTAAGGTTACTTTTAAGTGTGCTGCCTGGTGGTTTTGTTGTACTTTTCTCTTTTTGAAGTATAAGCAGAAATGTGCACTTCTAAAAATCTTTGACCCAAACTTCAAAGGACCTAATTAGCACTAATTAAGCGTCTCTAATCAAATGTGAGGAAATAAAAGTCCACAACAAGCAGCAAAGCAATCTGTTACTTGGTATTTAAGTTGATGATTGAGTTTAGCTTTGTTATTACTCTCCAATAAACTGTTCTAAAATTTTATGTACTACTTCATACATATGAGAAAAGCTACAATTCTTTCTCTAAATACTTCACAGAAAGCTTAAGGAGAGCTGAAAGCTGAAAATAACTATCAAATTAGAAGCAGGAGTTGGGGTAAAGGCTTTTTTTTCAGTGAAGAAAGTTTGTTGTGGTACTTTGAGAGTCACTCTTCAGAGTGGAAAAAGCAGGAATACAAATCTTCTAGATTTAAGTCTACAAAGAACGTACAAGTGTTTAGAAATTAGTAGTTGGGAGTAAGTATGAGGACAAAAAGGTAATAAGAGGAAATGAAAAGGCTTTAATTCAAGGGTACGTAACTTTGTATGGTACCTGCTGTCTTAACACTTGAGTGGGCATATTAAGTTGTCATGGGAAGTGTTTTGTTTTTCATGTTTTCTTTCTTAAGACTGAAAAGCAGGATTGATCCCTGCTGTACAAAATCACTAAAAAGTAGCTTTCTTCAAAGTAACTTTAAAGTGAATATGGCATTTCAATTCGTTTTTTTTTGACTTTTCTATTTAATGCGTACCAATATAAAACAAAGGAAAATGTCTCCCTCAGAAGAAAGTTCCTTCTCCAAATTGAACCACTTTTAGATTCCTTATGGTGCCTACTAGCAAGCAGCTAGCAGTAACACATTTAGAAAATGCTTTAATTTTGAGAGGGAGAGTATCTCGCTGCAGGGTGACCTAATATAGAAACATAAGGTTTAGAAAAGTAATGTTAAGAGTATAGTGGCCTTTGGAAGTTTGATTTTGAATGTTAATTGGAAGGATAATTAATTAGAATGGTAGCACTGGAAAAGACCATTAAGCACTAATTAGCAGTCTTGAGTATATTATACTTTCCACGTGCAACAAAATTCAGTTGTGACCCTTGCTTGTTAACACTAAACATGATCCCACCTTCTGCTCACTCTGTCCACCTTGCCTATAATGTGTATATACTTATAAGCTATTTGAAAAGGAAAGGAGGTTCTTTGTGACAGTGCCTCTCACAAAGGGACTGCTTTTTGACTGTAGTGTCTGATAGGTACTCCACTACAAATAGTAAGGTAGGTGTGAAATTAGTGAAGGGTAGGGAAGAGTAAAAACAGGCAGGGAGGACAGACCTGTATAAAGTTTCATTGTTTTTCTTCAGTGGATTCAAATAACTATTTTTAAGTATAGTTGAGATACTTCTAGATGCTGATCTTGCTTTTTTCTTCCTAAGAAAGCCTAGCTGGTTTTAAAATGTCATTGGATACAGGGTGAAGCTTTCATGCAAAATTCTCTAATTATAAGGGGATTAGTCTGTTTTTGAAAGAGAATATGACTAGAAATTTTGAAATCCCTCTGAGGCCTTCGTGTCCTTATTGATTGATTGTTTTTGCAATTCTTGGATAGCAAGAAATAATCATTTACAGCTTCCCTAATCTGATGGAACCTCCCCAGGCTGGGTTAAATGTTGCCAAAAGTTGCATTTGGCACTGACTTCTGCAGTCTTTAACACAAGAATTAGAGAATAACTGGAGTATTGTGTGCATCAGCAAACTGCCCAGGTAGGATCTCTGAAGCTGGCTTGGGGCTCCATATCCTGGGGCTGGACCAAGAAGAAAAGCTCTTCACTTGTCTTCCTGTACTCAATGACTACTGTGAAATGGAAGTAGCAACAGTACGGCCCATCCTATACCAAATCCCTTAAATATGTGTACCTTCTTTTGCCAAATGTGGACGGTATTCCTACTGTGAGCGTCAGTGCTTCATCTTCCTCTGAGAAGTACTGGTCTTGTCACTAGCCTATGTTCTGTACTTGTTCCACAGCTGCCCTTTTTAGCATGTGGATTCTGAGAAGTCTTAGTCCAGCTGTGAAGAGGAGTTACATAAGGAAGATGGAAACACAGCTGTCTTCGTGATTATCCAGGTCACAGTTAGAAATCTGTGCTGTGGGCATTACTCCACTTACCTGTAAGTAAATTCCGCTGTAAGCTGTAGGGCGACGAAACAGGCAGGGCTCCTCACAATTCTTCTTAATTATCCGTACTTTCCTGTCCCTCCCATGCATATGACACTTAAAAACACACTTAAAAATAAGTAAATTATTCTTCTTTTATGGGACAGACCCTCCAGTCCCCAATTTCTAAATCTAATCCTTTTTTTTTTTTTTTTTTTTTTTTTGAGGGGGTGCTGGAGGTTTGCACTGTGCTGCTCTCTAGAGGCAGAATTGGAGCTCATCCACAAGCCTGGTAGCTTTCACTACCATCGAAATTACATTTTGTGACCCCTTGGTTTACCACGCTGATGTGTAGCAGGTGTATTTATTTATTGTTTAACTTTTCCAAATAGCTTTCCCAGAGAAAAGCGTTCAGTTACAGCTTTAGGAGAAGGGAACATATTTCACGGACAGAATTCCGAAAGGTCTAATATCACTCTTTTCTACAGATGCCTATTCTAAAAGTGCTAATATTTTATACAAAGTATAACTGGCCCAAAGCCTTAAATTTATGGTAGAATTAGAAACATTTAAATATTACAGTTGTTTTGGTGCTTCACGGAATTGTGTGTGTGCTGCACACTCTGCATGAACTGGGTTCCTCCGTCTCAGCCCTGATGCCGCTGCATGAAGAACAGGTGGAGCAGTCTGCTTGGATGCTGTATGATGAGGCAGAGGCGACATCAAATACTTCAGGATAGAAGAGTGGAGAGTTTGTCAGTAAGGCTGAAGGAGAAGGACGGGCTGATGGTTATGTCAAACTTCCTGTTCTTGCATGACTTTGGCTCTGTCACATGTAAATCACATGAAAATACTACTTGATATGAAAAGAAGGGTCGGAGTCTGACTTTAACAAGAATTTAACTTTTATACAGGCCCTAGCTGTGTAAGGGATGATGTGGGCAGAAGGTCAGATTTATGGCTTGAGATATGTACTCCCAGGGAACTTCAAGACTTGAGCTAGAGGCTTGGTCTTGCCCTTAAATTTAGAAAAACGCATCAGGACCATCCGCACAGCAGCAACAATGGGCTGCTGCATACTTACCTGCTTGCTGGCCATTTTGCAAATTACTTGGCTGTGGCGGTTCGAATCTCAAAGGTGGGGGCTCTAAGTCTTAACAGCTTTCTTTGTCCATTGTCTCTTTCCCCTAATTAAAATTTCATTACTGGATTTCTGTAACAGTGTGATAGTGCCTAATGCAGTCCTTCCACAGCCTGCCCAGCACAGATAGGGATCTAACTGGAAGCCTGTTGATGGCTGTAAAGAAAATCTTAATTTCCGGAGTACAAAAATTAATCAAAAGACAATCATTTATATTTATTTCCCATATGACAACTTTTCATTGGTTCTTTTCCTTTCTAGCTATTTCTGTGCAATTTATATGTCTGATTTTTTTTTCAGATACAGAATAAGACCTAGGTAAACCTTCCTTTTCTTCACCTTTTATTAGTATGAAATAATCACTTGGGTAACATTTTTTTTTTTTTTCCCAATTTTACCTTGAGTTTGGTAATACTATGTATACTCTATAATTTAACTTCTCTAATCTGGACTCAGCGAGGTAAAATCAGTGTAATTTTGAAATGTTAAGGAGGGCTTGTGCAGCTTGTGGAGTCCGATAGGTGTGAAAAAGCAGACTGAACAGATATGTCCTTCTTTGAAAATCTGTGATTGCATTGGCAATAGCAAAGAATCTGCTGTAAGGAAAAGGGCAGGTTTTTATTTTTTCTCAGATTACCAAATAATTTGAATTATGCTCATTCTGAACTTGATTCCACGTCCCTTACTGAAGTAGGGATGTTCTCTCACTGATGTGAGGCTGGAGCATATGTAGAGCTTCACTGCCCATGTATGTAGAAAGGTTGCTGCTTAGGATAGGCTAGTTCTGATCTGCACTTACAGTTTATTTAGGAATGTCCTGACAAGGTGAAATTTTCCATCTCACTTCTAAGAAACATTCTGTGAAGGTATTTTAGAGGCATTGGATTTTTAAAGAACTGGATTTTTCGAAAGAACCCAACAGCTGCAGATCTTTTATGGCTTCCATGCCTACTTGTGGCAGTGAACATTTCATGGCAACTAGTGAATTGCAGTGTGTTACTGAATTTATCGTAGGATGGCTCGGGTTGGAAGGGGCCTTAAAGAGCATCTGGCTCCAACCCCCTGCCATGGTCAGGGACACCTCCCACTACATCAGAGAGACTAGCATTTAGTCTCACAGCTCTCTCTTAAGCTTCCCACCATTTGGTTCAATTTCATGAGATGGTAATAGTAGAGGACTAAATAAAGGAAAAAATCATCTAGATTCTGTGCAAAGGAATAAAAGTATTCTTGCTGATTTTTCACAACAGTGGTCTGCAAAGTTTGTATTAATGAAAAATATTCTTCCCAGAATTAATATTTAGGCAGAGTAAATCTGTTAAATGTATTAGTGTGTATGGTTGCAAATCTGAAAAGTATAGAAGGCAGTTAAAAACCTAAAGGATAGGCTGTACTTCAATTTTACATGTTCTCTTACTCCTAGGTGATATTTTCTTCTGTATCATTGTACAAAAATATATGCAAACCTGACATGTTGCCTGCTAGGGTATCGTATTTGCAGTTCTTACGTACTAACTTTTTGTTGACTTCTTCAGTACAAAAATCAGCCTCACATTATTTTCTTTTTTTTTTTTTTTTGCTAAACAAGATGGAAAAAAAAAGTTCAAGTAAAGGAAATATTGTCATATAGAGTATTAGGATAATTGGAGAGAAAACACAGATGTCATGTTTAAATCTAGGAGGAGAAAGGCTTATTGATTAAACACAAGATATTATATCTGCTTCAGAGATATTCAGAAAGCAATGATTTGTTTTTCATAGCTGGTGATATGAAGCCAGTGATAAAAATCAAATTGAAAAAGCAACCACAATTTTCTCTTAAACTGGAAGTATCACTCAAATCTTGACAGAAAAAGTCGAAGATGAAATTCCAAACCTATTAACTTCATTGGAAAAATGGGACCGTGATATTTCTGCATGATGCCCCCAGCCTTCATTTAGGGAGATAAATTTGTTAACGTATTTGAAGCATGGTGAGTTCTGTTTAGCTTAAGACAGATGCCTGGTATGTCTTGGTATTTCTGATTAATATATCCCGAGGCCTGGTTTGCCTTAACAGCTTTGCAAGTAAGCAGACTGTCATAACTGCATTAAATCTTGCCACTTGGTGTTGTGGTACGTAAGTTGTAATGGTTGAAGCTGAAATGTCAGCTGTACCTTTTGATTTTGTTCAGTGTTCTCAAGAGTAAACTTCAATCTAATGCATACATAAAACATGCAAATAACCACTTTGTAAGCATAGTGGTATTCTGCCTTTTTGTTTTTGGGAGGCTCAGTTCTGCATGCCAATACCCAGCATCCATTTGAAGACAATGAGCTTTTGGTTGGGTGGGAGTGCAGAGCTAGGGCTTTGTAGTCCAGAAGTAATCATCAAACTTATTTATATCATGTGGTAGTCTTTTTGAAAAAATAACGCTGGATGAATACATAATGAAATTATGGTGGCCTATGGGACTATTTTACAATCGATGCATGCCCTAAAATACTGCTTTGTAACATCTGTTTTATACTAAATGTTGGTGTTAAAGCGAGCCTTCTTAGCTATTTGACAGTGACATACAACAATATTTATAAATCTGTTATAATAAATGCTTTTTTTAGTCTAAGAAAATGTGTGGTATGGCATTTATAAAAGGGAGAAAAAAAAAGTTCTCTGTAAGGCTAAAGTCTCTGTTGCTGCCCTGTGTTGTGTTAATAATTCCTTCCTGTGCCATGGGATTGAATTTATTATCCTGAGTAATTCCATGCAAGTCAGTGAGACTGGTCACAATAGCAACTTAACAGACACAGGAGACTACTTCTTTTTTTTTTTTTCTTTCCGCCATCAGAATTGCTGTGAAGCTGTAAGTAAAAGCAAGCATCTATTTTAACAAACTAAGTAAGAAGAATGCAGGGGTTCCTGTGGTGACCTCAATGTTGTGTGTTTGTAACCTGTGTGATGCAGCTATAATCAAGATAACTATTTCAAATCAGGGTGTTCTGCCGTCATCACTGCCCCACTGCGTGGCTGAACAGAGCAGCTCCTGAAGCGGTGAGAACAGGCTTTTGCAAAGAAAGACAATGAAATAAAGTTGGAGCTCATAAATGGACAGGGGAGGAAGTCTGAGCAGTCAGCAAGCAACAGCAGCTCTAGCAGTTTCTCAGAAAAGGATGCTTCAGTTTCCAAGATCTCTCAAGCTTGGGTATGTATTTTAGCTCTTTGCTGACAGACTGAGAAGAGTTGGCTCAAGGCACCATGAAATAAATTGCTTTTACACTGTGTGCTCTGTAGTGATACTGCATACACAACCCTGAAGCTGCAGGCTGCAATGCAAGAAAGGGTGGGGCTCGTGAGCGTATCCTACCTGTTACCATTCAAGTGGTCATGATCAACAGAGTCTTAGATTTTACTCTATGTTGTGCTATATAATGTTTGATGATCAGTAAGGCATTTTGTCACAAACCAGATAAGGCCAAAATACCCTTCGGTCACTCAGGTCTTTGTAGATCCAGCTCTTGTTGCAAGGACACAGCTACCATGTGGGCTAACCCTGTGAAATAGGGCTCTAGATTTTGTCCATCCCAGGGTCTTCATGTTTTTGTGTGCTGGCCCACTGAATGCACATCTTTTTGTTGGTGCTGTTGACTGCTTGTGCCTTACCACTGTGCATTTGATTCCCCTCATTAACTTAACAAGACTCTGTCCCTTATCTACATAAACCATTAACTTTTTCCTTTAGGCTAAAATACAAAGGTATGCACTGGTCACCTAAAAATACAAAGTTTACATCTCAATTATGAATTTACAGGGTTGCATATATTTTATTCCTTTCGTCCTCTTATTGAATCTTTATTCCTTTTATTGAATCTGTAGTGGTTTAAGTATTTTTCTCATTCATCTGAAGAGATTACTTTTCTATTAAACTGAGGTGAATTAATAAAATGAGATTAACCCCAGCTGAGCGTTCAGAAATATTGAGCTATACAGAGTTTTAAAAAAAAAAGATTTCTCAGAGACTTATTTTCCAAGTGTACAGACTAGTGCTGACACCTGGTGGCTTTGTTACTGAGCTATTGCAGAGTTTCCTGCGGTTATTACAGGTATAAATTATTATTAACTTGCTGTTGTCTGTCTGCTGTGCTTCCTGGCCACCTCAGTATCCTGTATTTTGGTAGCATGTTTAAGGCAGCCTGGACCTTGCAGCTGCGCTGACTGCACATGCAGTGAATAAGAAATGTGGGTGCCTGGAATTGTTTGAGAGAAGACTCAAATAGCTTCAGTTCAGCACACACGCAATCATGGGTGCTAATGCAGCAGCAGATGGAAGTTCGAAGCTTACCTATTCGTTAGGTAATATTTCATTTTATATTACTCTCTACATAACAGAGCATCAAGGACCATCGATACTTACCACATAGGTACGTACATGTTTTCTGTATTGCCACAGAAGCATTCCTTTTCCAAAGTCTTCACCGTTAAAGAATTATGAATAGCAAAAAATACATCCAAAGGTAGCGTTGGAAAATTTCTGGCAGTATAGGTCCCTGAGATGCACTGTGTACCTACAGCCATACAAATGCCGAAACCACAAAGTGTCAGTGCAATTTATACCTGATTTGCCATTGAATCTAAAATGACATTGCACTTCAATATTAACCAAGACCAGCGGTTAAGGCTGCAGTCACTGTTTGAAATCTGTTGTGGAATTAAGTTTTCAGACGTTGAGATGTGTTTTGAGAAGATCCTCCCTGAGCTGTCAGCTCAGAGATTGCTTTCTGATATTCATCTCCCTGTTCTTAAGTGTTCATGTTGCAATACGTGAGATATACATGAGATAGTAATCTTTATTTCATTGATTTTTTTTTTTTGTTTTGCTTGGTGTTTTAAATTTCTGCTGTATTTAGTAGTCTATAATGAATAGCGAAATACAGTTGGATAGGAAAGGCTTTCTAAGTAGGGACCAAATCCTCAGCTTGTGTAAATCAGTATTTATAGCTTCACTCAAGTCAAAGAGGTGACATTAATTTCTGTTTGTGAAGAACATGACTGCCAGTATCTGTTATGAAAAATCAAAGGAGTAACAATGTGCCTATGAAGATTTGATTTGCCAGCATCTCTGTGTATCTAATGGAAAGATTTGTATTCTCAGCTCTCCCCCTCTGTAAATCTCAGTTGACACTTGCTAATTGAACTTTAATGCAATAGATGTATTATAATGAGCCATTAGAGTCTCTTTTTGGCATGCTTCCTCCTATCTGCAGGAACCGAGGAGAAAAGACTGGGGTAGTGATGTGTGCTTGTTGCCTATTTCAGTGCCCTGCCAGAAGGTAGTTGTATTTGATCAAAGAGCAGTGAGTGACAGTATCATTTTAAGGTGCAGTAAAAAAGCTTCTCTCTCCTACGGACAGCTGCTTGTAATACATCATCCCCATCAGGAACAAACAAGGTACCTGTAGGTCTCTTAATGCCTCCCTTTGCATGAAATTAATGTCCTTTGAACTGGCACATGGTTTGTTTGGCAAAGGAAAAATGGAGCTGCATGAGCCGAGAGGGACCTCTACAAGCAGGAATGGGCGTGTAACTGGCAGCAGAGCCTTTGCAGCATGGAAGAGTAAGGACTGTGAGCCAAAAGCTCTCAGAAACTGCCTGGGTCCTGCCCCACCTACAGCTGCAGGACACAACACATTACAGCAAGTGTGGGAAAAACCCATGTCTTTCCTTCCTGGGCCGATGGGACAGATAGGTTTCAGCACTCCTCTGCCGTCTTTACTGCTCTGCCTTTAAAAAGTGCACTACAGTTTCCTATTTTATCCATTGAAAACAATTGTGCTCAGAGTAATTTCAGCCTGTGGATATCTACATCATACAAAAACTCTGAAGTCCTGGTGGACACAGACCTACCATGATGTTACATGATGTTAAAACTGTATGTAAACATTATTATTTTTTTAAATCAAATTCCAACCCCTATGCACTTTTTATATGTTCAGAGGCATGCACCTCTGCAATATGTTGTAGAGATGGATGTTAGGCTGCATTTCTCGTTCAGAAGAAAAGAGAAGCTCACTATGGAGGCTTTATGGTGGCATCACCAATAGCTTTAGCACCTGGTGAAGGTTGCTTGGGGGTGTGAAAGGGAAACTGCTGGAATAGCACAGTGCCAGCACTGAGCAACTTCAAATGTTGGGGATCCCAGTGTGGGGATCCCACACGTGTTCACAGCAAACATTTATAGAGGTTTTTAGACTGCCTGTAAAACACAAGCTGTCACCCTCACAGATGGACACGTGTCTGCTGTACGCCAGATGTGGGAAATCTCTCTGTGGGAAAACAACTTTGAGGCAACGTAACATCACGGATGGCAGGTCTAAAAATCCAGACAGAACTACTTTTACTTCAGTCGGCCTCATTCCCAGCAGAAGGGCAGCGTTCCCTCGGTAAATAAGCCGATGCCCGGGCAGGTTCCGACAAGCCACAATTCTCCGGCTGGTCCAACCCGTCCTGCTCTCCACCTTGAGGGTGACACCGCACATTTCCAAACGTTTTCAGCTCCCAAAGTAGCGTCGGGAGGGCGTTTACAGGAGCTGGGAGAGGGCTGCGGGGATGGGGTGAGGAGGGAAAAGACCTCGGAGCGCTGAGGTGCGCGGTCGGCGCTGACCCATGGCAGCATAACCGAGGGGCTGGCATGCCCGGGCCGCGCCCAGCGCTGACAAAAAAGGGAAAAAGGGGACGGAGCGGCCTCCTCCTGAGGAAAAAACTACATTTCCCGGCACCCTCCCTCCCTGCAGGGCGGCACTCCGGCCCCGGCCGCCTCCCCGCGCCCTCGCCCGAGCCTCCGGCGGCGGCGTCGCCCCCTGGCAGCCGCGGCCGCGCCCGGGGGGCTGCGGGGCGCCATGGCCGACCGCGGGGAGCCGCCGGGGGGCTGCGGGGCTGGGGGCACGCCGGCGGCCGTGCCGCGGCTGCCGCTGGGCACCCCGTCGGGGGGCTCGGGGGTGTCGCTGCCGCGGCTGGAGAAGCCGATCAAGCAGGCCTTCTACAACACCGGGGCGCTGCTGTTCGCCGGGCTGTGCTGCGGCGCCGCCGTGCTGGTGTACTTCATCCTGGAGGCCTTCCTGCGGCCGCTGCTCTGGGCCGTGCTCTGCGGCACCTTCCTGCACCCCTTCAAGAGCTCGCTGACGGCGCTGGGCCGCCGCTGGCTCGGCCGCCTGCAGCGCTCCGGCACGCCGGTGCTGCTGGCCGCCTTGCTGCTGCCCGCCTGCTTCGCCAACTACGGCGTGGAGGCGCTGGGCCAGCAGGTGCTGCGGCGCCGGCGGCTGCTGCTGCTGCTGGGCGCCGGGGGGCCGCTGCTCTACGGGCTCTACTGCCTCGGCAGCTCGCTGGGCGTGCAGCTGCTGCTGGCCCAGGCCGCCCGCCTCATCTGCCAGGGGCTGGACTACTTCAGCAGCCAGTGGGTGAGGAGGGCGCGGGGACCTGGGGGTGGGTTTTGGGGGGTCTTGGGGGGGGGGTTTGGGGGTGCGGGGCGAGGCCCGGCGCCATCTCACTTGTTGCGCCCCGGCGGGCGGGCTGGCACCGCCGCCCTGTGGGCGCGGGTGGGGGGCGTTGTGACGAGCCCGTGGGTTTGCTTTGTGTTTGTGTGTGTTGGGGGGAGTTCTAACGAGCCCCTCGGCTGCACGTGGGGTTTGTTCTGTGTGTCTTTGGAGGAGGAAGCAGACCCCCGAGCCTCTGTGGGTGGCTCCGGAGAGGAGGGGGGCTGTGTGGCTTGGTAGGGCAAGCCTCGATTTTCCTGTCAAAGCCGCATGCAAAAGGGTTTAAAAAATCTCCTGGCTGAGGTACAGCCCGGCCACAGAAGCAGGTGTCCACCGCCTGTATGTCGCACCCTTACCGTAGCCACCGCAGTTGTGAGGTGCCCCTAAATGGGGTAATGCAGGTGAGGTTTTGGGCAAGCAGCTGGTGTGAGGCGGCTGTGAGGGGCTGGGGAAAGGCAGCTGGAGGCTTGTCTATATCTGCACTGCTTTACTTACTTCCTTCCTTCAAGTACCAAGCAGTGCAGACTTAGTAGGAGTGCCAAGTAAAGCTGTGTGTCTAACTTATAAATGTTGTGTGTTGTGATAAAGGGCATTGGGAGGGATTGCTTTGCCTTCTGTTTCCCTCAGTACGTAGGTTAAAACTGGTGGAACTCGTCCTCACTTTGTTACTTAGAAATGCTGAACAGAAAATGCAAAAAAACAACCCCAAAACCTACGTATCTGAATTAAATGGCTATGTGAAAGCAGAGTAGATCAATAAAGTTGTAGTTTTTTATGTACCGACATGCTGAGCTTCCTTGGTGTCAAAGGCTTTTTAAAGCAGGCTTTTCAAGCTAGACTGTTCTACTTTAAAAAGCAAACAACACCCCAAAAACCTAACAGTAACAGAAGCTCTGAGTGGAAAACGACACACATTTATCTCCACTTACACATGGAGATAAAACCAAAGAACTGTTTAAAACTGATTCACGTATGTGGGCAAGAGGGAGAAACTGCCAAGAAAATCAAAGAGCAAACTTAACCAGGCTTCTGACTTCAAATTTGTGTGTGTTTGAATCCAAGTTTTATTCCTTTGGTGCCGCTAGTGTATGCTGAAACCTCAAACACAACTTTGGATGTGTATACCAGGGAAAAAAAACAAAAAATAAAAATAAAAATTAGTTGTGCTCTGAAGTGTTGTCATGTGCTGGGAGATGTCAGGGGGGATGTGTTTCTGGTCTGGTTTGTCCTCAGGAGTATAATTAAGACTGAGTAGACAAGACAGGCAGTCTCTCTCATTCTCATTTTGTTGAGAGACAAAGATACAAGCTTCTTCCCTTTACCTTCAGTTAAGTGGAGGAAGAACTTGAAGATTTAGTTAGTTGCTGTGCAGTTTACTTGATAAGTTTAAGACTTTCCTTTGGATTGGCCTACCTGTTTAACAGAGTCGGTATTACTAGACTATAAGACTTGGCTAAGTCCAGTCCTGTATTCAAACTCAGTTAATTAAGCTATACTTACAGCTGGTAAATGGAAAACTACCAAAGGAAGTTGCACTACAACCAGAGTCATGATGTGCACTGAGTTCCTAGAACTCTTCAGACTTAAGTTCCTTGCGAAAATTTGAGTTTATATCAAAATAACTAACCATGGGCCTCCTTAAGCAAACCAGTAACAAGCCAAGTGAGCTGCCAAAATCTCTTTCTGGGACACTACATGAGAAAGAAGCTGCGGTCTTCCCTTTGTAAATAACCTCAGCTCAGCCTGGCATCATCTATACATTTTACAGTGTTTTCCTATTCCAGTTTTGTGAATTTTGCCATTACTTGATTTGCATTATCTCAGAACTGCAGCAGGATAACTTAATTTTGTCTGGGCTGCTGGGAAACCTTGAGCTGGGTTGGTTTGTGGCATCTACTTTAACTGCAGTTCAGCATGGAAAAGCTGTTTAATTTCCGTGTTACCATGCGGGACCAAGTTTGCATGTCTGCATTCTGCTTGTTAGCCGCACAGGAGTTTTGCATATTGCAAGTCCGTTTGCTCCGTTGTTCTGTTCTTTTCTGGGACCTGAATCCTCCATGGCTCCTTCTCTGTGGTATCTTGCATGAAAATTAGAACTGTTTTTGTTTGCAGATACTCTGTGATAAGCAAAAGTATTGGTAATCTCTTTTTTTTTTTTTTTGCATTGTTTCTTTTAGCAGCCAACTAAGCCAATCCAGATCTCTGTGTTTTGAAATACTTTAATTCAGAACAACTTACTTAACATAAAAATAAGTAATTTTTTCCCTTTTGCAATAAGGAGTACTTTCTTGCCAGGAATATAATAAATGAAGAATTTATTAAAAGTGTAAAGGAGACAAGCAAATGCCTGTTGCTTCGTGGAGCGCTCTGACTGTGAAAGCAGCATCTGAGTAGCACCATACGGTAGTTTATGGCAATTTTTATCTTGTGAACTACAAAAGTCTGTGCTGCAGCCACCCACAGTTCTGTCTTACCAAGGTGTAAAGTGCCTGTATTCTTACTGGGAGCTTTGCACCACCTGGAAGGCCCCGCTGCTTGTGGAAAGGAAGAATGTGCGCAGTCCTCTTCTCTTTCTGATTCCCTCTGGTGTACTAGGTAAGCGAGAGGGTGCCTGCTAGTAGAATTTGACTCAGAACAGTGACATTTTTTTGGATACCAGTTCGGAGCTTCCTATTTAAAGGTATTTTTGTGGTATCTACTAAGCCATGAGAGAGAGCCAGAATTTCTCTTCAGTTCAGAACATTGTTCCCCACATACACGACTAACATGGGGTAATGACAGAGACAACTGCACCTTGGCACCAGCGTGCTACAGAGCTCTCTAGTGCTGTTGTCCACAAATCTGGGGAAGCCGTTCACGGCGTTGATAAGTGAAGATTTAGAAATGGCTATGTTCCTGGCTGTGGTTTTTAAGTCACTTCTGCAATTTGAATTAGGAATCCTGGATAGCACCATGATAAACCCGTTCACTAATTAATTGCAAAACATTACATTTGAAGAACAAGTCCAGCATCTTAGGCTAGTCTGCAATTATTGTGCTCTCACCATCTCCTTTCCCTTGGTGCTTTACAATTCCTGTATCTTCTTTGAAAAAGCTTGCTCGAGAAATGTAGTAGACTGCTATCTTTAAGTTGGCAGTAAATTCCAGTTGAGCTCCTTACCCTGATTCCCACCTTCTCTACAGGTAGTTTGCAGAAACTTCATGTAGAGGACAAGCATTCTGCATGAACTTCAGTTAGGTATAATAGGGAAGAAGGAAGTTTTTCTGCATCTTTTTTTTCTTGCATCAGAGGGGAGGCTGTCCCAAAGCAGGCTATAAAGATGCCCTTATATGTTTATATGCTATACCAGTTTCATCATGGTTACCCTCACAGTCTGCACACCTTCTGAAGACTTATCTTGGACTGCCTTGTCCATCATTGTTTTGTAGGAAGTATCTTGTGTCCAGCACTGTACTTAAGGTAGGGGAAGTTCTTTTGCCTTGTGCCAGGAGTTCAAATTATTTGAGCCCACCATTTTACATTTACAGTACTACACAGGAAATGCCAGCCAGCGGTTGTATTTTTTTTTCAGTAGGGGCCAAGTGCTCATATTTATATAGAAAATGGTTTGTAGATCCCAGCAGATAAAATGAATTATACAGCTGTTCTGCATTGACTCTGAAGTTCATCTTCTCAGTAAATTAAATCTGATGCAATCATAATTTGCAGAATTCTCCAGAGTGAAGTTGGTCACCGGGCTGTCAAAACCTTTCTCCCATGGCCAGTCTTTCTTCTGTGGTTTGTCACAAGTAGTTGGTCAGGTTTGGAGCTGTGTCCTTGTATGTGGGTCTGTAATATTATTATTTTTTTGTTCAGGTGTGGAACTGTAGGTCTCTGTTAGCAGAGCTCTACATCTCACTGTAACAGGTATGACTCATTTGGTGCTCGTGGTTTAGATGCGGTTAGAGGACCCAATCAGTCCTTCCCTCGCTACAGTGCTGAGCAGATTTGGAAATACTGTGTGCTGTGACCAGCACATTGGAATTGCCTAAGACAGTGTTGTCTGTCTTAGCCTGTTGACTCTCTGCTCCTTTTCAGGGAAATTATCAAAGACATCCGTCTGGGAAAACTTCACTTCTGTTGGCACTAGATGTCGGCAGTGCCCAGAGCATCCCTTGCAGATTGAAATTCTCAAACAAGCTTCTTGGCAAACACGTTGGGTCACGGGCATCCCAGGTGCTTGGCTTCCCTAGTGCCACCTACAAAGGATCTAAAAGTATCTACATCTCATGAAGTTCACCTACTGGGCAGTGTCTCTACTACCATAGGAAATGGTTAAGTTTGATTATCATGTTGTGTAACTATAAATGAGGAAAATGCAGTTCTGATTTAGAGTTGTATGTAATTTCTCTTCGCAGTGTTTCATAACCCCGGGGGAAAGGAAGAAATTTCTTCCTAGAGCAGGCTTGAAGATTTCTAAAACTTTCCTAGCATATAAAAACCAAACCAAAACAGAAAAAAAAACCCGCAAACCATTACCACCCACAAAAAATACAACCGCTGAGAAAAACCTTAAGTATTCTTTCTGCTGTTTATAACAGACAGTCTTTTCAATATTTGGTTTCATGGTTTATAAATCAGCCGGGCATTGGCTGTAAGCACACGTTACCAAAACCACAGTTTTGGTTTTGTTTTCACAAAAGAGATCCATTTTGTAGAGACCACATATGTCCTATTGAAAACAGGATGGGGAGGGGCAGGAAAAAAAGAGGATGTTAGAAGTGTTTTTTTTTTTTCCCACCTTCACTTTTTCACTTCCACACTCCCCTCAGCTTTGGGAGAGCCTGCCTTGAGGAGCCTTTTGAAAAGGGCAGTGAGTTTTTATTTTTAATTTATATGCCTGGGGTGCAGCCCCAAGCACCAAGCTGGGCTGTCTTGAGCCTAATGAGAAAAGCTACATAAAGTTAGTTATTTTTTGCAATTTTCATAATACATATTAGTTAGACATAATTATACTTATTTTTCTACCACCTCTGGAAGGAATGATTGGTATGGAACTGTCCAGCAAGATTTTAGCTACGTGCTGTGAAGTAAAAAAAGATGAAGTCTCTTCGGTCGAGGAGACATCTCTTGTGAAAGTGGCCACATGAAGCATGTCGAAGGAGCAGTACTCAGTCTGCACAGAGAGGATTTGATGCAGTCTTCTCACAAGTGAATCTTGAAAAGTTTGATTTCAGGGTAGCTTTTTATTAAGAGAGATTCCCATAAGTAACCTTTGTTTTAAGACAGGAAAAATGAACTATAGCGGGGGCATTTTAGCATTCAGAGCTGCAGTTTTCTGCATATGCTAACGTAACAGATTTCCTTAAATTCACAGCTTAGGAAACCTTGCAGAAGATACTGAAAACACTTTTAACCTGTGTGTGCCAGTATTGGTTTTGAAGGTCAGTTCTTGCCTGCACCAAGATTCCAATCGTAAGTGCATGATTTTTTTTTGTCTCTTCAAAAAAGAGACTTTTTTTTTTTTAATCTCTTCAAAAAAGTTGTAATCTTGCAGAACACCAGGCTTCTGCTTAAGCTGGTCTAGTAGCCCTTGGGTGTTAAACGCAAAGATACAGAAGTGGATATATTTCACAGCTTGGGGTTCTGTGGAACTGGTGCCTGTTTGTGTTCCCCGGGGTTTAGGACAAGGAATAACTCACTCGGGTGTACACTTGCTTGTGCTTCCTTAGAAAAAAATCAGGTTGTTATTTACCTGCATAGGTCAATGCAGGCTTTCTAGCGAAGGGAAGAAGTGGTTGAGTTTGCTCCGAGGTGGGCAATAGCATTATCTGCGTGCCTAGGTTTGTTTGGTTTTGTATCTGCTTGACAAAAGTTAGCTCCATGTGAAATGAAAGCCAGTCATGCTTTTCATCTTCATTCTGCCGAAATTTGCACAAGGTGACACCTTTCCTCTTGTGTCCTGTGCAATATACAGTATAACCACGTGAAGTTAATTTTGCTTCTGAAAACTGGAGTAAAAATAACATTTCCATAATTCCTCACTTGCCTTCTTAATATCTTTTTTTCTTGTTTAGAAAAACATTTTCAGATGAACAGATAAAGAAGACGCTGTGATATTTGTAGTGGCAAATGCAATTTGGCTTTTAGCTATACATTTAAAGCCTAGTGTCTTCAGTTGCCAAGTCCACGCTGTTCTGCTCAGCTCTTGCCATAGGTTCATTCCTTTGCCAGCGAGGAGGAGGAGGTAGAAATAACAAGCTGCTGTCACAAGATCTCTTCTTCAGCCAGCTTCACTCCGTGCAGCAACATTTTAAAAGCTTGCAAAGCACACGTGGAGTGGCTGAGGTGTGTGTGTGACTGCTGCTGACGGCAGAATACTAAAATGATGAAGTCCCTTTTTGTAGGGATTTGTATGGTGCCTAGATAGGTGTGTGCTTGAGGCAGCTTGCTTGGAAACGTCCTCTTCTTCTGATGCTCTGTAATTTGATTTTCAAAGTAAGTGATGATCGCATGCCGAAGTTTTGTTGTTGTTTTTTCCTAGTGGAAATATTATTGGAGGAAATGGGTTTCTGCAATAGAAAGCTGAACAGGGAAGGATAAACGACCCTTTCCTCTGCTTACCCTTTTCTGTTGTTTAAAGCTGGTTGATGAAGGAACGGGGGGGGGGAACCAGAAGGTGCTAAGCGTAGTCGATGGATTTTGGATGGCAGCTGTCGGAGATTAAGGCTGCTACTCAATGTTTGAACTATTTACTATTTTAAGGAAAAACTCATGAAAATCTTTACTTCTAAATGAAAATTTCATTTAAAAATGTTACAGGGAGGGAAGTGGTGAGGATTTTTTGTTTTGCCATAGCCTTGAAGCCAACTGGAAATAGGAAAATGTTTGAATTGAACTGGACCCAGAGTTTCCTCAAGCTGCTTTATGTAACTCCATTCAGAAAAAAGGGAGGGGGAGGGGGGGTAACAAAAAGAAAAAAAAAACACACACACAACACTTAGAGATGCCAAAGGCAGAGGGTAGAAAACTAGAAGAAGGAAGAATTGAAACATGCCATTTAAAACCTGGAAATGTTTGGGAGGTTGGCAGGACATATATCAGAAGTAATTGTTCTTCATTCTCCTCAGACTTACTGTTGTATTTATGATGGGATAGTTTCCGTGAAGTAGGTAAGAAGTTTGTTAACCGAGGGATGCTCAGCTGTAGCTGAATTAGATTATAAACTTTTTTTTTTCTTTCTCTGAGTAGTTTTCTTTCAGCTGAGGGAGCTTGAGCTGCCTGGGTGGACGTGGAAGCTGGCGTGCAGAAGGGGTGAGGCTGCATCCATAGCGGTGGGAGAGAAGGGAGCTGCCTCTGTGTTCAGCAGCAGCGAGCTGCTAAATGAGATCAGCTCAAAAGCCTCTCCCAGAGAGAGTAACTTGCTGACAGGAAGAGGGAGCTGTGCAGATAAAAAGTTTTACTCATCAACATAACCGTTGTTCGTTCTCATTGAAAAATGATGCCAAAGCATTTCTCAGATTTTCACATTCTCCAAGCTTTAACGACAACTGGAAGCAGACTTCCAGTAATGTTGAAAAGGCCGTGATGATAAATCTCAGACGTTCCAGCAGTAAAATTTAAAAGGGAAATCAAAACACTGAAGCAGATGCTTGATCTTAACATAAAAGCTGCAGCTTTTTTTTGCGGTGTTAATTTTGCCTCCAGTTGGCAGTTTAAAAGGAACTGAAGCCCCTCAGACTTGCATAGACATCTCTAGACCTGGTCTTTTAAATTTACCGCTGTAACCTAAAAGTGGCTGAAGAACCGTGAGAAGTAGTCATGCAGTCTTAATGATTCAGGGAGGTATGCAGCTTGCTTATTTATTTTTTCTTAATATGTCTAAAGGCAAATGAATATCTTTTTAAATTTACAAGAGGTGCTACAAAATGCAAAGGAGATACGAGGAGTGAGGTCTTTGCTGTCTCTTCAGAAAATAAGTGAGGGAAAGAAGAAGGAAAGCTTATTGGATTAAACTATCCTTCAGTTCTGGTGTATGGGAGTTGCGCATACCTGTAAGTATAATTGAGATTGAATAGGCATTTAAAATCTCAGAGTAGATGGGGAAAGTTAGGTATCTGTGACTGACTTCAGCTTGGTAAATAAGCAGTTATGGTAGCTGGTGTGTTGGCTTTTCATTCAGCTACATGCATGGGCAAAAGCAGTGGAATGTGTTTTGCTTTGTTGGCTGTTAAACATAGGTCTATGCCTTGTTAGTATCCTACTCTTGGTGTGTTTTAATCAGAAGATATAATTTATAGAGCTCACAGTGTCAATTTTTTGCAATTTCTCATTAAAGCCAAAGAGAAAAATTGTCTTTAGGCTGGAATATGCTTGATACACAGATGTTGTGTGGCTGATAGCAGGGAGCAGGACAGCATCTTCATCGGAGTTCTCTCTAAAACTGCACTGCAATACACTTTGTGAGTGAATTTGCTACGAACCTATGCTGTGAAAGGCATGCTGTGATGCGCTTGAGGTCAAAATTTATTATTATTATTTTTGAATTTAATCTTCATGTCAGAGTTTTACTAGTTTTAGGCTTTAGTGTGGAGTCTGCATTTGGCCACAAGTATTACACCGTTTTGTAACTACAGATAGGTGGCAGTGAAAAGTTGGACTGACCAGCTCTGATGTGAAAGATTAGTATGAAAAGGGTGTGTGTATGTTTGCTTATCACATTTCTTAAGTGATTTTTGAATTGCCTTAAATGTCTGAGTGCTCCTGCTGAAGTTAACCGGCTCCATCGGTGCTTGGCTGCAGAGCTCGGTGCAGTTCAGATTTCCTCCAGACCACTTAGAAATATCAAAACTATCATTATTTGTATATCTGTATTTATATAGATAAGAATTTTATAATAATGAACCACTCTTTAAAGAAAAAATATTTTCATACCTTTTTTATTTCACATCTTTTGCTGAGTAGCAGCTTTCTATCTCCTGCTGTCTCTTCGTTTCTGCTTTCTTCTTTTCACCATTTTCAAGCTTAAATCCTTCATCTCTAGTCTTATTTAGAATTCTCTGTTGTCATTTATCTGGTGAGCAGGCTTGTAGAAAGCAGTTACAAGCAGTAACAGCAAATGACCACGTCTCATTTGCTACCACAGAAACATTTTTTTGACTTCAGTTAAGTGATCTTTGATAAAATCACGTGTCACAAGTCATTTGAAAGCACTGCTGAGGAGCAGCAGTTTTTGCTGAGCTTTCTAAGGGCCATCTTTGGTATAAACTCGATTACTTCTTAGAGTGGGCACACAGGAACTGGCAAGCTGTGCCCGGCTAGGAGTGGTGCTCTGCTGGCTCTGTCTCCCTAAGGCCCCACTGGTGCTTCTGGTGGCCCCCTTTCATTGAGTCTCTGATCTTTCAGTGGTAGTTCAGAGCACCAGAGTTTGGTCTCAGCTGCAGAATCTTCCTTTGGGGTTTCTGTCACACAAAGCATGTATTCCCCCTCACGTTTCAGCTGCAATGAAGGCAGACCAAATGTTCATCTGGCCTCATCTCCTTGTGCTTTGCACAAACTCTGCATTTCCCTCACACGGAGCTAAAACTCCTGTAGCTGATGCTTCTTAAAGAAGCCTGCATTTGGGAACTAAAACCTGACATCAACCCCCTCGCAGTATCAGCTAGGGGGTGTGAACATGCACACAAGTGTCTGTATTGCAAGTATGAATGTTTATCTGTGTGTATCTTTCTCTTAAAGATATGGACCTTGGTGCTCGGTTACCTGTTGATGGTTTCATTCAAGTGGAATATAAGCACTGAGCGCTACTTAAAAGCAGTCTCCGTTCCTGTCTGGATCATGCTGCTCTTTCACTTAGGTGAGTACCAAGTTATTTTTCTAATGTGCCCATAGTGATTCTGTTGTCTTGAAATCAAAGCTTTTCTTGCTTTTTCTCTAAATCCCTCGATAGAGCCTCAGTCAAGAGCCTCTGCTCAGTAACTGGCTGCACGCGGCCAGCAGAGAGCCTTGGAGTAAGGACTGGGAAGAGCATCAAGGAGCTGAGCAACTTGTGCTTTCCACTCCTGCTGCCCAGTGTGCGTTTGCTGCAGTTTCCCTTTATGTGGCTCTTGCAGTAACAGGCCTGTTACTGACCCCTGACAGAAGGGGACGGGTTGGGATTTTTTTTATATATATATATATTTAAACTTGTCATTAACCAAGGCTGAAGCTGTAAAATGCATCTAATAGTAGGAATAGAAGCAAAAAAAAAAAAAAGAGAGAGAGAGAAACAAAAACCAAGTGTGTCATTCAGCAGTCAACAAGCATGTTGATACCAACAATATCGAATAAATTTACTGTGTGATCTGCATAGTAAGTTAATGCAAATACAAGAATATAGTAATCTGTTAGTATTAAATATAAGATTATGGTAGTATTAAGTTTGCATATTTAATATAACAATGTCAGATTATATTATCATACAAGAGTTTATGTTGGCAGCGTTAGGCAAATAATAAAAGGGTGTCGCGATGGAAGGTTTCAGAGCATACTTCATGATTAACTTTGCTTTAGCATCAGGTTTCAAGGGTTGTTCTGAACACATGGGGACTCTTGCTTGAGGTTTGAAGCTGCACAGAGTGGCTTTGCCTTCGCTTACATTTTGCCAGTCTTGGGTTTTCTGGAAGTACTAGCTGAAAAGTCAAAACCCAAGAAAGGCACCCTAGAGATCTAACAAGAAATACAGATTTGGGGTGGGGGGGATTTGTTTTGCCTCTGATTTCTAAAGTGTTTTTACTTTGTGTATATAATGCTGTTAACATAATGCTGTATGTTGTTGTAAAATTATTTTCTAAGGTATACCAGCATAGTTTAAAGTCACTGATGTTAGAATTGGTAACAACTTGATTTATTAATTCTGAAATTTGCTCATCTGTTTTTCCTATTCTCTTCGTTCCCATGAACGAAGAAAACCTTCTTGTCTTTTGACGCTTTTTAATTTCTCCCTAGAGTGTTCTTGTAGTTGGGGTACTTTTCTTAGTTTCGTTAATTACAGAGTTCATTAATGGTGTATGCCATCTTTTTATTTATATATATATATATATATTATTTCATAAAAATACTGCCTCTTTCAGCTTCTGTAGCAGGTTGCTGGAGAATTCCTGTGTTCCTGGTTATAGTTGTTCTGATGACTGTAGGCATGTTACATGAACAGCAGAATGGAAAGGAGTCTTCTGGTAAGAAATGAGTCACTATTTCTTCTGTTCCTGGTGGCAAAAGTTATGTGAAGTCAAGAGAGAGAATCTTGACTGTATTAGTGTAAATTCAGTATCATATAGATTGCCAGAATTAACAGGAAGATTTTAGTACGTTTGGTTCTAAGTGGTTTATGCATGTTGAAATGAATCTTAGGTTCTTCACAGAAAATCTTTGCAATCAACTGTTTTTCATAACAAAGTAATCACATTTTTCAAGGCCAGTCCCCCATAACTATGGAGTTTGGAATATATTTCAATAATTGTAGAGAATCCCATATGTAGCTTCAAGTGTAAAGCCTAGGAAATTTGGAATTGAAGGTTAACTTTGAAATAAACGATCAGCATGAGTTTTGTAGTGAGACAGCTCCATCCAGCAAGCTGCTTACGTTAACCACAAATTATTGGATATATCAGTTTCTTAAAAATACAGTTTGTATTTAGACTTTGTGAAAAATGTTTTTCTTCTCTTGTTATTTCTGTTGCTTGGCAGCTTCAGTGGATGTCAAGCGACAAATAAAAAACATTTTAAGAACTGAGCCTTTTTTTAATTTACATACACGTATATATTTTACAGGGGCAGAGCTTCCGGGTCAGATGATTTCCATTGCTGCTTCAACAATTGCCATGGCAATTTCAATGACAGAAGATGAGTCCAGTAATGAACGTTCCTCACAACCCTCAGGTGACTGAATACTCTGTAAGAAAATATTTGAATTTTCTCTAAAGGCATGAAATTAGAGGGAATTAAGAACAAATTTCGCAATAGTCCCTCTCCTCTTCATCCCTTCCAAAATAGCACATTTATACTTTATGAAAGTGGTTTTTCAGTTTTTAGAAATGTTAAGACGATTATAATTATCTAAGAGCTGTCTTCTGAATTGTAGTATGTGGCTGTCTGTACATTTAGAAGACCTGTCCTGCAGATTTTACTTTTTTTTTCAGGATGAGGGCATTTTCCCCCTAATCTTTATTATTTATTTTATTTATTTTCCTCCCCTTCTCTTTGACTTGTTGTGAGTTAAAAGATATAACTGGATTTCAGAAGTGGTTACAGTCAGAATGACTTTTATGTACATCACAGTGACAAAAAGCTTTGCTCTCCTTTTAAACTAATGCTCCAAGTATTTCCTTAGTGAGTTTACTTGAGAATGTAGCTTTAAGTCATGGTACGTTCACTTGCAATAACAGAACAAGAACTCTGTAAAAGGCTTGAAATAACTGCAAAGAGGGTGTTTACATGTCCGTCTCTGGTTTTAAGCCTTACTATAATTTTTCTGGGTAGGCCTTTGATGGAGTGGGATACTAAAAAATAAGCTATTACGGGGATGTCTGGCAATTGAAAGGTTTCATCAATTTCCTATAAGTAGACAAACAAAGCAGGTCATTCAACTTGACAGAATATGAACTTCCAAAACTTAAACTTCAAATTGACCATGTCTGAGCAGTCTTCTTGAAGTCAGGATGTTCTTTATGTTGTTTGAAATGTGTGAACTACGAAGAACAGGAAACATAGTGTGCAAAAGAGAATGCTCTGAGAATGTAATGTTAAAAACTTCTGCCTAAAGGCTAGTTTGCATGAAACTAAAAAGTTAATTCAGCTATCAGGTGTTAAACAGTTGATGTAGAACAATCTCTTCAGAAATCTTTTGGTGAAAAGTAAATGCACTTCCAAATTTTAAGTGTGTCTGTGTAAACTGTATTTGAAAAGTGCTTCTTTTTTAAATATAAAACAGGCAGCTTTAGACAACTTACTCTTTTCTTACCTTTGTCTTTATGTTACACAAGACTACCATGAAAACAAATACAGAATATGTATGTCCTGAAATTTGAAAATGGAGCATCTTGGTGACAATTTTATTATATTACTGTATCTTATCTTGGAAGTCAGTTGTTTTTTTTTTTGTTTTTTTTTTTTGGCTGCATTTTGGACATCTGGGCAAGTGACAGTCTCCCACAAATGTACTGTGTAAGTGGTTATGGGGATGGTTTTTTTTGTTTATTTATTTATTTTTTTAATTTACACACCAGTTGTAGTTTCTTTTCCTCTTAAAGACAGTTTCTGTTCTGATTTCAAGATGTAACCTTTCTTGGCTGAAAGAAAACTGCAGCAGCTTTACAAAGGCATCTTCTATAGTGAGTGGTTTTTTGACTTATTTTCTTGAGGCACATAACCTTTTTTTAAATCTCGTGAGTTCTGTTTTTGTTTTCCTTCACAACAGGAAAAGAACAAATACAGAGTTTGCTGCCCTCATTCAACAATTGTTAAAATACTTTTTCAACAGTCTCTTGGGAAGCAACATTTTGTTCTGTCATGAGTGTTTGCTTTGGTCATCTTTGGTTTGGATTTTCTGTACGAATGGTGATGAAAACATCGTTCTGGTACAGCAAAAAGTTTTTACCTGCAGGGTTAAGAATCTGTAACTCTTTTGCTTGTCCTCTGTCATGATTTTTGGATGTTTTGTTGTCCTGCTTTGGAACTTGTAGTTTTATACACAGCTATTATATGAGAAGTTTAAGACATTGGAAATTTTTGCCCCATTAATTTATCAGACTTCATGGGATCTTCCTTATGCCTACTCTAAGTATATGTCAGTAATTGTCAAGGTTGGTTAACTGCAAGTAGGAGGAGATAGGCATATACTGTATTAATTCAGTTACAGAACAGTCAGTGCTTCATGGTTATTGTTCTTGTGCTTCAGTTTGTTCATGAAGAAAACAGGAAGGAAAATAAGCTGCATTGATTTTACTTTGTTTTGTTTTCTTTTCCTGAACTCTATTTGGTTTCCTAATTTTGTAGTGGAATACTGCTTTTTAGTGTTGGGAGTGGGAAGTTTAATGATAGAAGGAAGGTGATCTAACTTACGAAGGTCCCAAAAATTTCCATAGTGTGCAGCAAATGCACCCAAGTATCCAACTTCAGAAGCAGGCACTACTGCAGTGTTCTGTTAGCTGCCTTGATTCTGTTGTCTTGCTGGCTCCAAATATGATAGAATGCAAAATCCTTAAATGTTTCCACTTCCCCACTCTCCTCCCCCCCTCCCCCCGCCCCATATATTCTGATTCTGGTAGAATTCTTTATTGGCTGTTATATTAGCTATTTGGGAAAGACTGTCATACTGTCATTACTCTGAGGATAAAAAAAATGCATTTTCAGGTTTTATCTCCAAAGCCACTATGGACCACAGTTTGTGAAATTTTATAGAATCTAAAGTTACTCTTAAGTCGAGATCCTGATAGTCCCTCTCCATTTGTGTTAATGAGGCACTCACACCTTGATTTGCAGAGCTCATCTTGTCAACAAAATGTGGCTTTTCTCATTTGTGGTGTTTTCTTTGGACTGGACCAGATCTGTGAACTGGCTTACAATACAGTCACCTGAGTGGCATTCCTGATGCTAAGGAGTCTGTGTGTTTGGCACGGGAAGAAGACTGGGTCACTGGCAGTGCCAGTATAGTTTAGCTTAAAGTACTGTGGAACTAAATTCTGAAAAAGATGTCACATCTTGGGATCCCCTAGGATTTTTATAGTCTCTCTTTTTTTTTTTTTCCCCCCCTTCTTTTTTTCCTGCCAGCTTATTCCCATCTGTGTTTTGCATTCTGTGTAGCCTCATTATGTTAATAGGGAAGCTGTAAGAGAGTGAGTCAGTTTAATTGGCACTACTCTTAACGTTACTGTTGCTGTTATTTAGTTAAGGTTTTCTTCATTGCAGAAATATATTGATAAACGTTTTAATTACGAAAGGAAGTAATATATTTTTTTATTTCATAAAGGTCATGTTACTAAATGCTTTTGGGGCACAAAGTGATAGATAATTTTAATCTTGAGACATAGGCTTCATCATACTGAATTCCTTTGTTTTGAATTTTGGCTTTTAGGACTTTCTTCCCTTTGATAGACATTTGAGTTTCTGTTTTTTGTCATATTACTTCTGACATATATCACATTTTGAGAAAAAATGTAATAAGAAAGGCGTCGAATAAATTGAATCGATGGGGAGTGTTCTCAGCTATGGACCTTCAACTTTCAAGCTTGTGTTTCTCTAGTGTTCTGTGAGCTGGATCCGTTTGTCTCTTTCTTTGTGTGCTTTTTTGCTTCTTCAAGGATAGACTGTGAAGTACAGGGGAATGTTTGACCCTTTTATTTCTTATGACAAAAAACACTTTTTCTATCTTTTAGGAAAGCTTCTGTGTACAGGTAACTTCCTATCCCATTATGGAAAAACTAACTTAGGTCTTTTTGTCCAAAGTGTAGTTCAAGTATGATAGGGCTGGCCTTCATTCCATCAGCTGGTTTGCCAAGAAGCACTCCACCTGAAGTATCTGCTATATTTGGCTGCATGCGGAGTTCTTTCTTTCAGGTTGCCTCCTGTAATTTCTTTGGAAATACTCAGAAGTTCCACCAAAAACGTTACCAGCATCCACTTGCTGTTTCTGTCATTGTCTCAGTGTCCAACTGGGTGGATCAGTAAATCTGCATTTTTGTATTAGTGTGTTTGGGAAGTGCTTATAAGCTCTAAAAATAGTTCCCCTTACTTGTAGAACACCAGTGCAGCTTTCTACAACAAACGAAGAATGCTCATCCAGTGTGTGAGGCTGCAGAATTTGTCACTTGCCACTACTGTACACGTATGACAAATCTGTCTTTTGTATGCTCTAGCTGTCATGCTTTAGTCTAGGAGTAGCTTTAGTGACACATTGCAGCTTAAATTGCATGTGTGAACTGTGAATTTTCTTGATATGCATGCAGTAGTAGTTTCAACAACAGTGTTTCTTCATGGGAGGAAAGTGTTGATGTGACACAGGTCCAGTGTTCATTGCTTACCTGCTGCAGTGTGTACCAGCATACAAATTACCTCTTACCCTTCAGCACACGGTAGCTTTTCAGGTGTTCTGGTGTTCCCATTCTTCCACAGTGGCCATAAATGTTTTTCAAGTAGTGGTGCATGGAAAGTTTCTGCATTTCTCCTCGCGCAGCTGAGCATGCGGCCTCAGTAAAAGTTAATAATGGTGTTCTCGGGGAGAGGTTGTACATGCACTGACTGAATACGGATTTGATATCATCCACAGCAGCCTGATGTTAGGCAGACTTACTAACTAAAAAGTTAAAAATAAATAAATAAATACTTGGTATGTTCTCTATACAAGAACTTCAACTTGGACGTAATATTATTGCCTGAAATGATTATTGGCTGTTTATTCTTAAGTACCTTCGATTTTAACCCATCAGCACGTGGTTTTTTGGATTGAACTTAATCTTTACTAATTTATGAAAGAATGAGAGCATTTGCTATCCACTAATCTGCGATTGCTTTTGTTATGAGTAGGTTATAGAAACAATTTAGGATCACAGTGAGCACTGTGCTTGCAGTGTTCAGAAAATGAAGTGTAGTTAAGAAGTTCGTAAGATATAAGCATCCTCTTCAATGTATACTATGTTTTGTTTAAATGAGCTTTGAGCAAATCTGAGGTTTTGTTTTGAGTACTTGAAGAGAAATATAAATGTATATTAAGACACAGATTTTTGCTTTGCTGCTGATAGTGAAATATATCTTGTGGTTTTCATGTTTTTGTGGTTATCTGCTAAAGTACATTTAGTTTGTAATGTACGTGCAGCGACAGGAGGCCTGTTAGAGGCTATAGCATCTCTACTCTGCTCCCTGCTGTGCCTGGCATGGTGTAGCGTGTTGTGGGAGAGCTTACATGGCCCTTTTCTAGCTCTCTGAAGTTCAGAATAAGCTCTCCGAAAGCAGAATAAGTTGGCTCTAGGAAGTATATTCTGTTCTGTGGTAACCATTAATGTGAACGTTTCCACTTTATTTGCTTTTGTTTTAGGTGCGACAGAAGGTGATCAGCCTCCACAGGCGTCTTCATCTTTCTCCTCTTCATCCTCTTCTGGGAGCAGACAAAGACCTGAGATTGGATCTTTTCTTAAAAAGAAGAAAACCAGTGATGTTTACTTCGTTACGCTTGTGTGGGCCATTGTCATAGTCCAGATCTGGCTAAATTTCTGGATTGTGCAGCTATTGCCAGTGCCTTTTGCAGGTAGTAATCGTTTACTAGGAAACTTCTTTAAAAGATGATTTTGGATAGCCTGAGGCTTTGGGTAGGAAGGAAAAGCCTGTAGGTTTATATGAGTTCTTTAAATTTAAAACTTTTCAAGACTTTCTGTTTTGAAGTGTTCAGAGTTTAAGTATGTGACAACGTTCTTGGTGAATTGTAGCTTCAAGTAGGACTCATGCGTGCTGTCTGTTACCATGTAGTGGACAACTCTGTCGCTGTAGAATTGCTTTGCCTGCTAACTGTTGTTAGTACATATAGTACCTGGAATAATTTAGCGACACACCTTACATTGTAAAAATACTTTGGGCTTGGAGTGTTTGTTTTTCTTGCTCTTGATGTCTTGTCTTTCGTGTTTTTGTACCTATAGAGAGAGAATGTTTTAGCTGTTACTCAGTATTGAAATACAGCTCATGCATCTGTTTTGATTTCCATTAACCCATTGCTAGGTTCTGTGGACAAGTCACAAGAGAAATTTGATTCTGATTCTAGCTCTGAGGTTAATTAGCTTTGCCACTTCACATCTACATGTATCTGTTCTCTTACATATCAAGAAAGAATGAAATATTTATGTTAGTTATCTGAAGAGGTTATTTTAATGCTGAATGCCCCTTTTTTTTGCATTACCCTTTTTTGGAGGGTGGGTGGGGAAGAACTCTGGAAATAAGATGAGCTACCATGAATGTGAAAGTCTTTTCTCTCATCATCCTTCATAAAGACAGTTCCCCACTTTCTTTCATCTTTCTCTAAAATATTTTCTCTAAACTCAAGATGTCAGCATTTTTTATATGTATCTAACATTTAAGTGTAGCTACTTATTCTCTTCCTAAGTGCTGTGGGTTGTCCTCAGGAATCAGCTGAAGTACCCATGGAGCTGCTTACTCTTTCCCTGTGCTGTGGTGTGCCCTGTATATGCTTACAGATCACACATGCTCTGAGAAGCATGGTGGAAGAAGCAGCTGGGCATTTGTCTGCGACGCTGGAGCTAAAGGGTGATGTTGGGCATATAAATTGCTGAACGCAGGCTAAAAAGAGTTTTTATCTTTGTTTCATCCCATTGCAGTTGCTGCAGAAGAAACTCCCCAGTTCTGGCGTCTGGGCAACATGGCAAATGGTGATGATAGAGTGGTCATAAGTCATAAAAATGATAAAGGGGTCAGAAAATCAATTGTAAACTAGCTAGGAGTGGAGCTCGGGTGGCCTAATTTATTGAAGACAAAAAGTCTTGGAGTGACATAACCGTTGTTTAGAAATACCTGCCTGGGTGGGAAAGGAAAATGGACACAATAGTTTTGCTGTTAGGCAGGTGTCAATGAATGGTTGGTTTTAAGTTTGAGACAGACAAATTTAGAGCAGAGCATACATCTGTAACCGAAATGGATGAACACTGCTGCTGCCAGTCCTTAAGTTTAAATCCTCTACCTGAACAATAAACTCAAGCCAAAATATAAATTAATTTTGAGAGTATTTGTTACCTGTTGGCCTAGCAGTAACACTGAGTATACTCGTAGTTGCTTTTTCTTGACATATAACTGATGAATGTAACTACATCATCAAAAATGTTATGAAAAGGCAGTATGGTGATGAAATTTAGACTGTTGGATCACGTACATTGAGTGTGAGAGGGCAAATGAGGATAACCTGGGCTGTTAAAAGAGAGCTGGTATTAAAAATATTTAGTAGTGGAAAATAAGAAGGCAAGTTTTCTGGTGACTTCCAAGTGTAGGGAGACAAGAACTTCTGAGACCTTGAGGAGCGTGCTTCTAGTATCTTTAAAAAAACAACCACAACAACAACAAAATACCTGTAAGTAGAAAGGGGTTAATTTTGCCCAGGTTCCTCATGCAGGTAGGCAGGATGTACATGAAATAGTATTTAGATTATTAGTAATATCTTGGTACCATTACCATTTTTCCTGGAAGTAATTTGTACTTCAATAGAATGAGATGCTCCTTTAAAATTGTTTAATTTAAGGTACAGAAAATACTTACTACGTAAAATAAAAAGGTGAAAAAAATGAATTTTGAATTCAAAAACGAAATATTAAACCAGTCTGTGGAACACTTGTAGCATTGGTTCAGTGATGAGAGCCTGGGGATCATGGTATTAGTCTTGTTTAAAGATCTTTGTTCACTTTTTTGCTTGTTCTGCCTCATGCATTTCTTTTCTTTCTTTTTTTTTTTTTTTTTTTTTTGGGTCACTTTCTGCCCCCTGGATGTGTTTGAAATGTCTTATTCTGCAGTATTTCTGTTCTTTTGCTCATACTTTTCTAATAACAAAACTCCTGACTCATTTCATCCTCATACAGTTACAGCTGTGTAATTGACTCTAGGACCTTTTGACATCACATTTGCAATGAGCATACTGTCAGTTATTCTAGAAGATACTTAAGCATTGATATTTAATAGCAGGAAGTTACATTGTCATTTCAAATACGCTGATCGCTTGTAGAATGCCAGCTTGCTCTGTTTTGCTGAGGAGCAGTTTGGGTATTTACCATCAGTTGCTTTGTGTCATACAAAGCTTCAACTTAAAAATTAGGTGCTGGCACTTGCACCGTTTTCTCCATTTTGTTTACCAGGTGATATTTATTAGAAAGCTTATTAGAGAGTTTCTTTCTTTAAGAGAATTAATCCTATCATTTGCCACATGGTGGTGCCAGAGGTAAGTAAACCAAACCTCTGAATTGTTCAGTGTGCTCTTCATATAAACTATTACACAAATGGCTTACAGATAATAGGCTTTTGTGGCACCTTGATAAATGCACTCTAGGAATTAAAAGTTAATCTTCGGGGCTATGTATGCCATTTTGGATATCTCCAAATAGAAATGTGATGAGAATTTTGGAGGGCAGAGGATTATTGTGGTGGTCAAGTGTGGCACTAAGTCATATGTTTAGTTTGGAGGAAAAAAAAAATCCTATTTAAAAGTATGTTTGAATCTAGTGGTGGGGTGTTCAGTATCAAATGTTGCAGTAAATGTGATATAATCAAAGGAGTGCTGCTGGTTTAAAAAAAATGGCAGAAAGTTATTTTACTTTTTAAGTACAATTTTTAATGTTGAGTGTAATTTTTGATCTATGTGTGACATTCACTGTTAGTTAATTTCTGGTAAAAAAATAAATAAATGAAGGAGAAATGACCTGAATGTGATTCTCTTGCTAATGGCTTTACTTTGTTTTCCTTTAGAATCAGTTGTCATTGTTTGGGGGGTTCAGCATATTTTTGTCTAGAGTTTTTTGCATCCATAGTTCATGGCAGGACAGGGTTGTGAGACCTCCAGATCTGTCACTGCCAAATATATTAATTGAATTGTATCTGCATAAAGCATTGAGTGATGATGTTTTTGTGACTGGCATGTTTTCAATGATACAGTAAAATCAGTTGTAATGCAAATGTTTGTTTATAATATGAATTAATGAACTTATCTGTTGTGATGTTACACTTGCTAGTGTTTTTTGAACATTTTCTTGCTTTTTTCAGTGATGAAAAGATAGGTATTTTGAGTGGTGTAACATTCTGTTGAATAATAAGAATTATGGCAGATATATCATGACTATTAAAGGCTCATTAGGTTCCAAGGAAGGTTTCCTATGTAGCATGCTTTCTTTGCTTTCACATTCCTTAATGTGATGCTTTGCAATTTTTGTATATATACTCAGTTAAATGAAGGAGACCAGTGACATAGAATTAGAATGATAAGCCTTATGCAGAAGTCTCTGGGTTGTATGTCATGGGAGGTAAACTGATGTGACTTTTTGTTTCTTTAATTAATGCTAAGGCTTCTCTAGTGTTGTCAAGAAGACAGGTTAGGAATGTTGGAGAAAAGCTATTTGTGGTAGCAAATAATAAAAAAAGTTTATATATTTATTTTGTCCGGTTTGTGTGTAAAATGAGGAGATTAGTAGTAAAACCACTTCAAAATTCTGAAAGTGGTTTCTAATGCAAATTAAAACTTAATCTTTTTCTTAGGTCTTTCAGACTGGAATAGACGTGTATTCTTGTGGTGCTCCTCTGGAATCACTAACACTTGATTGCCTTCTTGTTGTTGCAGTTTGGGCACTGAAAAAACTCGTGGTTCATTTTGGAGTTTTGAACTTCATGGCAAACCGCTGCAAAAGTTGGTGGCAACTTGTTGAAAACTTTGTGAAGGAGCGTCAGGAAGCTCTTGCTCCACGACCCATCAGAGGGCTTGGAAGGGTCATGCTGAAGCTTGACAGTAAGGTATTTGTACATATTTTCCTAAGCAACCTGAACATTCATTTTATTGTGCTAACTGTGTGCTGAGATGCTTTAACTCTAAAATAAATGTCTGTCACTAATGGGCATGTCTGTCATGCTTAAAATATATCCGTCTTACCACGTAATTTAGGTCATGTCTCTTCTGTCACTATTCACACTGAAGTACATGTTTAAACTTTGTTCGATAATGCACGCAAAGCTTGACAGAAGTCACTTCTAAAAAGTTGAGTTAGCTTTAGAGGAATCCTTATTTGAGTGATGCAGACTTCCTACAGTTCACTCACTTTACCTGATTACAAAGATTTTGAAATTCAACTCTGTGAGCTTGAATATGAAGAATGAAATGTTAATACTTTATTGTGCAAACTTAATCTTATAAAGCAACCCCCTTCTGGAAGGTAGGACCTGAACTAGTTCAAACACATTTATTTATACGATACGGATGAATAGGTGGTGAACACAGTAGCATGGTACAGAAGGGAGGCTTTGCTCTGGAAGAGAAGAAAAATGTGGAATAAGTTATTGGGAAGATCCATTGAATAAGGCTTCTGTGATCCTGTCCCTTCTCCTCTTCTTTTCAAAATGTACCTGCATCTGCGTTACAAATTGAAGAGTTGGAAAGTTCCATAAAATTTAAGATGAGTCCTCCAATCAGAATTTTAAGTTTTGACTTAACCTGATAAAATATTTCGTTTGTAATAGTTTTGTTAGTGTGTGAGAATATACTTTCCGTAACTGTTTTGTTGAATTATTCTCTGCTTTAGAAAAAAAAAGCTGTTATCTCAGACTCTTCAGTAAGTTAAGGGCTGTATCCTCTAAGTACATTTGTCAGAGCATCAGCACCTGGGCAGATGCTTGCAGTTTATACCTCTGAATTCCAACAGGAAAATAAAGTGCTTGAGCCCAGATCTAACGGGTAAATGGATGCCAAAAGGTCAACAAAAGCAGTAACTGGCTGTAGGAAATAAGTAACTTCTACAACGTTCACTGAGGAAGAATTTGAAAAAGAAAAATCTTTCCAGAATACAGCTATGAACAAGTTAAATGGGGTTCTGAAAGACAATGGGAAAGATTAATGTGTTTGAGAGGGGGAAAGCTTACAGTATACAAAGGTTTTTACTAAAAGCTTTTGTTTTGAAAGTAAGAAAAATCTCTAGGCACAATAGTGCATATATTTTCTGTGTCATCAACTCTAGTGTCCTGTATCATCCAATTCTGTGATACATGGATCCTTCCTAATTCCATTAAGTCTTTTTTCCTTGAAGAAGGTAGGGGTTTTTGTCCTAATGTGCACCAGAACTTCCACTCTCCAGCTTAAATGTATACAAGGTCAGTTTATATTTTATGTTATTGTTGTATAAGCAAAAGATCAGTGTTGACACAATACATGTCTCTATCTTCCCTTTTCCCCCATTTTTTAGACAACAGTCATATTCCTTCTGTGTCTGTGCTGTATGTATTAAAGCAACCTAAGCTCTCCGGGTCTTTATAAGAAAAACGTTTGATATTCTGCATGATGCTGTCATCGTTGTTTGTGACAATTCTAAGTAAAATTCACCTGGCTTTGTCATGGGTGGCTGGAATCGTGGGCTTCCAATGCTTGTCACACTAACGCTTTCATATTTTTAAGTTCTATTGGATATGTTTATTCTGTGCGTTGTAGGATCGTGGATGAATTGTATATCTGAGAATTTGGGAAGCAATGCCAATAGGATTAGGTCAGTTTCTTAACTAAAAGTAGTTTCAAAAAACAAACAAACAAAAGAAACCTGCTATACTACTTTTCCCATTGTTCATCAACCTCTGGTTATCACATTGGAAGTACAGACAAATTTGAAGTGAAGTTCTGAACAAGCAGAAAGAAAGGGCATTGCTTTTCATTTTCATTATAAACGGTAGGTCAAGCTGTGTCTATGTGTGCAGGCCTGGTTTAAATGTGGATTCTAGAAATACAGTGTCAGAACTATGTTCTTTAGTCCCTGATTGTGGATTTGCCCCCTGGAGCTGACAAACAGCAATTCAGACATGGGAGGCATCCTAGAGGAAGGAAAAGGTTTCTGTTGTCATCCACCTAATCACCTTAAGTCTTAGTAGTTATAGTATGCTTAACAACGGTCAAGAACTAGTAATTTGCTTCAGTCTGATAAAATAATAATTAGAAAAAAAAGTCTTAATATTTTGGCTGTACTTTTGATTAGAGTTTGCTAGAGAGTTTAACATAATCAGTGCATCAGCTGCACGCACTAGACCTTATGTTAATTAGGATGTGCTGTTATTTTGCATGCATGCTTTCTGGTAGACTTCTGCAAATCATATGGTTAATATAAGGTGCTTTGAGATATAATGGACTAGAGTATTATATGTGGAGGACTGTGGTAGATTGTACTTAGGGTAAAGTCAAAGTTTGGTTCTTTGGGTACAAAACGTAGCATGTAGTTAAAGCAGGAGGTAACTAGGCAGAATTTCTACCACTGCATGTGCTATTCTAGGAAATACTTCCATAGACATATAAGGTGTTGTATAAACCTTACTCCAGTAATAAACTGAAAAAGTCGCTGTAGCCTTATTCATTTTGAATGACCTGAACATTAGGCTTAAGCTATAACCTATTTTTAAATGTAGATTGATCACATTTATAGAATTACTTAAATACAGGGATTGGTAAGATAATAGGCAGGTAGAGTCCCCCATATTTTCTCTGATAAGCCTTAATAGTAAAATGATTATTATTTTTGACATACAATGTTATTTCCTAGTTACTGTATTTATCATCCAATTCCAGGAGGCTGAAATTACATAAAAATACCAAAATGACTTCATTTCACATTCTGCTAAAGCTCAGAGTAAGACTGGAGCTCTAGCTTTTGTTGCATTGTGGTTGTTAAGCAGAGTAATACAGCCATGAGATCTACTTCTTTTGCCCCCAAAATAAGCCTAATGTACAGCGGATTTTACTATTAATATATGTAAAAGTAACATTAGAGGCAAAAGTATGATGTTGAATTGGTAAACATTTACATTTCTACGTTTTTTCAGTAAGAAGTAAAAATAGAAACAAATTGTACAGTGGCAATTTGAGGCTTTTGAAGTGTTGTCATTGTTTTTCACTACTGTGCTTCATTCTATGAGTACACTGAAGCCGTACAAGTAGGTAGGAAAACTGGGTGCTTTGTAACATCCATTATTTTCAGATTCCCTGGTGTTCATGTTTCTTTGTATATCCACTTCTTGCTTCTGATAAAACTTAATTAACGTTCTGAGTGTTTTTTTTTGTTGTTGTTGTTTTTTGTTTTAAATTAGATAATGTCCTTAGGTTTTATTTTTATTCAGAGCTAATATGATTTCAGGCAATTGGTGAAAACCCCAGATTAATTAAGAGTTTAATGATCTTTCTTATTTTCAGGGAGGAACAAACTTAATATACTTGATCTTAACCTGTAACACAGATGAACAATAACATTAAAGCTTTACATTGTTGTTGTTATGCTTCTATTTGAATGGTAATAGTTAAGAGTATAGTCCTGCATAAACTAGGCCTTAAAATGAGTGTACTTGTGTGCGCTTTGGTGAGAACTAGTTTAATAATAATGATGTCCATACATTTGTTTGATCTACAGTTTGCTTTGTGTGTATATCAGATTTAATTATGTACTTGATATTTCTTTCCATGCTGTGACATTGAATATGAATGTTGTAATATGAATGTGGTACTATTTTTTTTTAATAGTAATTGACATAACAAGGGTGTTTTGAAATACAGACAAAATGGCCTGGGTTGGAATATTAATGTAGTCAATAAGTATCTCATGTTAAGTTTTGTTATTTTAGTAACGTGTACTTCTCAAAAGTAGAAATCCTACTCTGAAATGTTAGCTGTCAGTATAATGAAACTGGAATTGCCCAAGTTATGCTGATTGCTCTGTTAATATAATTAAAGTTGTTCTTATTTGTTATATCTCCTCTTTATTTCAGAAAGTACATGTTAATAGTAAAATCTATATTCTTGCATTCAAAGTTTTTATGCTCTTCTTGCATTCAAAGTTTTTATGCTCTTTTCCTGTTGCAGTTTACCTTTGTGTCTGGAATGATTTCATTTTCATTCTGTGGATGACTGCCTGCCTCTCATTGCTTTCCCCTCCCTCTATTATTGCATTTTTCAATAATTTTCCACTATGTTCTTGTCTTTTTTTCCCTTTTCTTCCATCTCCCTCTGCCACTGACAAGCTGTGGCACTGGCTTAATAAGAAGGTAAATAAACCGAACAATTGTGATTCCAACTAATGGATTCTGCGGTTTTGGGGAGGGTTTTTTTTTTTTTTTTCCCAGCATGAACTCCTTAACATGCCTTGCTTCTTAGTTTTCTCTCCCAAGTGTCTCTTTTCCAGCTCTTGATATAAGCTACTGAAGGTCATATAATTCTACCTGATCTCTTGTCGTCTTCTAAAATAAATGCACATAGATACATGGTTTGTACAGCAGAATATTGCTTTTCAAGTGGTAGTTTGATTTAGCTGCACTTCATCTTCAACGTTTATGTGCGTAACAAAACCAGTGAATTCCCTGACTAGAGAGCTGTCCTCTGCCCAGGAATGCATCGGTTACCTGAATTCACGTGGGCGTGCTGAGTGAGGGTCAGGGCTTGATAAGCACAATTGTAAAGCTAGGAACACAGGTGCTTGCATACAGAGCATTGACTGGTTTCTCTCATTGCTTTTAAAGCGCTTTTGAAGTGTCATGTTGGCCTGTACATTCAGTGATACTGAGTGTAGCATGAGTGAAACGAGGGTACCCATCGTCTCAGAGCTGAGGAATCTAGTGACGCTCTCTAGGAATGATGGCTAGTTTTTTTTAAAAAAAGAAGTAAAAAAGCAATTGGTATAGCTAACTATTTCTCTTTTTTTCTTTTTTTTTTTTTTTTGCTTGTATTTTAAAAGTACATGATATGTTATGTGTGAAATGTACTCCTCAGTTGAGATTGCTCATCTTAGTCCACTAGGACTAGCTATTGGTCTTGGAGAACCTGCATCTCAAGAGAAGTTAAAGCTGAATCAGTCCATGTTTGGCCTCAGGTGTGACTGAAATCTGGAAAACTCCTCAGTACAGCGATGTCCGTGTGAGGCTTGGGTAGCGCAGTTGCTTCAGAGAAGCAGGAAGCTGGAGAAGGTTGTCTGTAGGATGTGTTCATCTGAAGAACCTCAGTTTTGGCAATGAAAATCGAGTCCGTGATAAAATATGGAAATGGAGAGAAGAAAAAACTAAATACCGTATCTGCAAATGCAACTTTTACAGTAGTTGTGGGTGAATCAGAGTGGTTCCTTAGTTTATAAACAGCATTAATCTTTGATCAGCCACCTATCAATTCTATTCAGTAACAATTAAAATAGAAACCATATATCTGCCTTGGATGTTGTGAAAGATACCCGAAATACTGTTGTTCTGAATGGTGCTGAAAACTAATGGAAGTGAGTAGCACATGCAGGCCCTAAAGGACACACTCACACAACCCTCCAAAAGGTTCTCTTAACAGAATGGGTGGCCAGCTGTTGCCTGCTGTGGGAAACAGGTGACGAGTGATGCTACAACAGCATACTTGTGTGTTTCAGGAATAGTGTAGCCAGCAGGACCAGGGAGGTGATCGTTCCCCTGTACTCAGCTCTGGTGAGGCCGCACCTCGAGTACTGTGTTCAGTTTTGGGCCCCTCACTACAAGAAGGACATGGAGGTTCTGAAGCTTGTCCAGAGAAGGGCTACAAAGCTGGTGAAGGGCCTGGAACACAAGTCCTGTGAGGAGCGGCTGAGGGAGCTGGGGTTGTTTAGTCTGGAGAAGAGGAGGTTCAGGGGAGATCTTACTGATCTCTACAGCTACCTGAAAGGAAGGTGTGGGGAGCTGGGGGTCGGCCTCTTCTCACAGGTAACTGGTGATAGGACTAGAGGGAATGGCCTCAAGTTGCGCCAGAGGAGGTTCGGGTTGGAAATGAGGAGACATTTCTTCTCAGAAAGAGCAGTCAGGCGTTGGAATGAGTTGCCCAGGGAAGTGGTGGCATCACCATCCCTGGGGGTGTTCAAGGAAAAGTTGGACGTGGTGCTTAGGGACATGGTTTAGTGGGTGACATTGGTGGTAGGGGGATGGTTGGACCAGGTGGTCTCCGAAGTCTTTTCCAACCTTGATGATTCTGTGATTCTGATTGAAGTAGCACATCAGCTGAGTAGCCATAATGAATTGAGCAAGTTAGATTTTTTTCCCATAGTTAATCAGTCAGCTCAGGGTTATATAACTGTGTTTCTGTGTTTGTGAATGAGAAGGTAGAGTAGCTTGCTATATCATTCCGTTGTAATTGTCCACTGAAAGGGCAAACTTTGAATTTTCTTTTGCCCTTGAATATAGTTTGGTTGTTTTAAGGTTGCATTTTTTATTTCCCAACTTAGAAACGTTTCTGCTATGTGAGTGGTTTATGATCAATAAACATGTACACCTGTAATCCTTCATAAGTGTTTTGATTAGTTACTGGTTTGTTTGGTAAACATGATTTGACTGTAATTACTTTGAACTCTAAAATACTTAAATACCTGAGTTTGTTCAGAGGTTCACATTATTGGGCAAAAAACCTGTGGATATAGTTTCTTAAGAGTCTTTTTTTTTTTTTTTTTTTTTTTTAGTTTCTTGGAGTTACTTTGGAAACTACTGCTTCGCTTTACAGTTCCATAGTAGGAGGAGATCCTGAGGGTTCTTTAGTGTTATACACGGTGCTGACTTCTGTGCACAATGAGCAAGTAGCAATAACATAATCAAGATGGAAAAAAAAAAAAAAGAAAAAGAAATACTCTATCAATTCTTGAGGTTTTTTTTTGTGTGTGTGTTAGTTTTTAATTATATTTTTAAAATTGTACTCTACCAGAGGCAAAGAAAAGAGAAGACTTGTAAGACAGAACAGTGGATTCAGTTAAAAGGTTGTTTCCTTTGTGCCTTTCTCCTTTTTGCTTCTCTGAAGGGAAGTACTTCAGTGTACACTAGCTTAAGTTTCTGATAATTCCCTGAGAAACTAAAAATATGCCACGTAGAGACAGAAGAATTTGAAGTGATTGTGTCTGCTAGTAATAAATCTTAGCTTTTTTTTCATTGCTGTTCTAAGAGCTTGTGTCAAGGAACTGCTTGAAACGTTTTTTAGCAAACGAGTGTAATACATAATTATGTTTAACATGGCGTATATGCCCCAAAGTAGATAGTAGGTTCCACTGGGCTGGCATGATCTGCTCTTCAGGACATTGCACATGGCAGGAGTCTTTATAAAAAAAAATTACTAAATGCTGTTGCTCTTGGAGGGACAGTGGTGTGAGTAGACTTGAGACCTCACATAGCTCGTTCTCCAGCTTTCCTAACTTAAGTACTCATCTGGTTCATTTCAGCATAGTCCAGAGATGCGTTATGATTACAGGCTTCCCCTCGTTGTCATCAGGTGATATTAATAAGATGATATCAAATATTAAGTGAACTAAAGGGGAATGTTAACAAGTCTAATGGCTAAAAAAAAGTATGGAAAAAAATGATGATAGATGGTGCAACTGTTTTAAAAAATAGTTCTTGTAATTTTGTGTAGATTTAACTGAAAACAGAATAGATATCCAGATATGTTTCACAGTATGTATAATGCAGTAGGTGAAATGATTAAAAAAAAAGTTCTGATGACTATGCAGCGTGAGGACATCAAAATACGAATCCATAGATGATGTGTCATACTGCATAACATAGAGAACCTGTTCAGATAGCATGATTCCTGGATGCTAAGCATGAGCAGAACTTTTATTACAGCTAAGTGTAATAGGGTTAGCATCATCTGCAAGTTCAAAGCAAGGAGCACTTACAGATTATTGAGAAGCATTTTAACAGAATGCAACTTGGCTTAAAAGCTTTTTTCTACCTTGAGCTAAATTTTAAAAATTAAAATATATATATATATATAAAAACTGATATCTTTCCCTTCAAAACCTTGACAATTAAAGATAGCTCTTTGCGGTCAGTTTATCACAACTCAGTAATGTTTCAGTTTGGTTCTATAAGTGTGACCTTCTGTAGCTTAGGAGCCTGGTTTTCCTTACCTTTGCGTAATTTTGGATGTTGTGGCAGCATCAGCTTTCTGCTGTTGACTAACCTTTAGATGAAGAAGCTTTGAACTGAATTTAAAACTTGATCTCTGCCTGATGCTTAGCATTTAGTCAGTACATGTTTGTATTTGTGTGTGTGTCCACAATTTACAGAAAAGATGGAAAGGGAGGACCTGATTCGGTGGTAAGTACAAGCACGCAGGGATTTAACTTTCTAGCTTACATGCAGTACTAAGTTAGTAGTTATGAATTATTTAGCACAAGTGTGCCAGGGTGAGTGCTTCCTACGGAAGTACTGTGGGTAAACGCAGAGGAAGGAAGGGAGGTTTGATAGCAAACAACTTAAAGGAGAGGGAGTAAACATAGCCCTAAATTAATGTTGCGCATATGCTTTTACTTCTGCCATACTCAATCTAGTTCAGATTTTCTCCTCTGATTTCTGTATACCAGTTTTTTAGCTTGGTGGGCCTATGTGGCTGAGGTTTCTGATTATGCTAGTGCAGCATCACCGCTGCCATTACGTAGTTAACTAGATTAAAGGCAATTCAGGCTTCTCGTGGGCTGCAGCTGCACCTCAGTGGCGGTATAGGCAACCTACAGTCAGGATCATCACAAAGAGATCCCTGCTGGTGGTGGTCCAGTTGAGAGAGTCCTCATCCTGGTCTTTGGGAACTTTGTCTTCTTCTAGTAGTTGCTACCATGCTGAAACACCTAAAGCATCCAGCCTCGGCTGTACCGCGTTTCCATCTGTTGGATGCCCCTCAGTGAAGCTGATTCCAGTGTTATATGTAAGACTAACTAGTGGGTTTCTTTTGTCTCTAATTTAGAGAGCAATTAGTTTTTAACTTCAATTAAGAAATAACAAGGGCAGCTTTGATTTAAGTTCAGTTTGAAGCCCACGTCTAAAAGTTTCCCTTCCCTGGCCGTCCAGTGTTTTTCAGGGATAGTTTTTATTTCCGACCTTTAAAGCAGAGGCTTTTATTTTTGCTTCTCTTTCTTAATCCTTAGCTGTATTTGAAGTTTGGAAAGGCACAGAAAATCTTGTTTTCAGTCTTATTTCCAAAGAGGTAACAGCCCAGGTACGGGCTAGTCAGAATTTTTCAGAAAGCTGTGGTACTGCTGCAGGCAGGTAGCCTCCCCCCCAGCACTGACAAGGCATTGCTGATGGCGGAAACATTTCAGCAATGGGGAGAAATGTTAAAAATATCCAAGGCATAATATTTTGCAGATTCATTTCTGCAGGTTGTGTAGATTTTGTTACAGAAACTCGCTAGCTCAGCACTAGTTTCTTTTAATAGGATTTTGATTTCTTCTCGCTTTTTTTTAGTATTTTGAACAACAGCTCTAAAATGCTGAATATAATCGTGATAATTCAGATCAAGCCAGGAGTTGGTTGTGAAAACTTGAAGTTAAAAAAAAAAACAACCGAACAAACTTAATGTTGTATGTTAACTGCTTAAATGTTTCAGGATTGGCTCAGGGAAAAAAAAAATGCTTATTTTTTTCAAATAGGAGATATAACTTCTTTCTGGGGCCAATTTTACATGAAGGGATATGGCAAGTAAGGAGGAAAAAATAATGTAAACCATCTGCAAGCTTAGTAATTTTGGAAGAGCTCTAACCGATAAGTTATTGTCCTAATCACTGAATATTTATTTAACTTGTGCTCACTTGGAAGTATTTTTTTCTCCTGCTTGTTGTTGATGACCTTAGTTCTCGTAAAGCTCAAATTTTACAACTGTATTTTTTCTGCAGTAATGCCAGATGGAATACAAATAGCCTTGGTGTTTGAACCGCAGAAGCCAGAAAAATGTGCTTGGTCATATTTGCATGAGCTTTCACAGCTTTTTATGTAAACAGCCAATTGGTGTATGAGATAAAGCTCAGCTTGTACTATCTTGCGTAGTCACGTAGTTGAGCATTTTTCTTGTTCTGAATGACATCAGCAGAATATCTCTAATCTGAAGTGGTATCGCTGTTACTTGTGCACATGTGCCGAATGTGCCTTCCCGTGAACCAACAGAAGAACAAGTAACGTCTATTCCCTCTATCAGTACATTCAGCTGACTCATGTTTATAATACTGAGAATCCTTTCAAGATTGAAAGCAGATGGAATGTCTAGTGCACAATAATTGCCCTGATCATTAATAATTTAGAAAACCTCCAGAACCTTTTCAGTTCAGAAGATGATAAGCAGCTTTAAAAATCTCATAATTTGTGGAAATAGATCTGTAGTCATTTAGAGGGCTACCAGCTTATTCACATTCAAAAGTCATGGTTGTACTTTATGGTATACCTCGTGTTAGCTTCCATGTAAACTTCTTAAACTTGTTAACTTCTATGCAAATAGCTTCTGTAAGCTTCCAAGTGGTAAAGGACAAGAAACAAAGACAATCCTAGGGTCATAGTTGAGATGAGTGCTAGTCTTGTTAGGTCTATTAAGTACATGTTGAATTACTGCTTGCTTTGCAAAGAGCTTGCTGTGTCTTGTGGTAATGTGTAAATGTTGTTTGCAAAATCACGTGTCATACCATGACCTTAATCATGCTAACATTGCTTGTTAATTGTTCATCTCAGAGCTTTGGCATTAATGCTGTTTTATTAGAGCCTGATTTTTGCACCCTGATTGTAAATAAAAATAACAATACGGTCAAATAGCATCTAACATTGCTTTCATTACAGATTGATTTATATGCCATGATTTGTTTTTTCTTTTTTTTTTCCTGCACAGATGATCGTGTGGTTGGAGAAAATGCTAGATAAAATAATCAGCATTTTCATAATATTTTTGCTAGTAATAGGAACCCTTCTGCTAGCCCTGCTCCTTACTGCAAAGGTACAGTGCGCTAAGGAATGTAATCATAGAGCTCATTGTAAAAACTGAACGAGTTACTGATGTTTATGCAAAATTGTGTAGCTTAAAGAACTTTTTGAAATATTTAGCAATTAAATGTTCTGTAGTTGAACTCATATTAAAATGTTGGAATGGTAAAAATAGATATTTGTATTTATATAGAGACAAAACCAATATATAGAGAGATTTTGAGATCTGAAATTTATTCTAATAATACGATTGCTAGCTTACATATTACACTAAGTTTTGTTTTGCATCTGGTTAGTTTTCTTGTAAATGGCAGAGCTACTTAGAATTTTGTTCTTTTTAATTTACCTTGCATCAAAAATTTATTTGCAAAATGCTTAAAGTGTATTTGTCCATTTGTTTGTATAATTGCCTGTACTGACCCCATGCTATCCCATTTGGATTTTAAATGTGCTGAGATTCATGAGAGATGTTCATTGCAATCGATTTTTGGTTTGTGGCTGTTTCTTTTCTCACCAGAAGAGGTCACTCATGTCTCTCTTT